>NW_007577839.1:399554-413165 GCF_000690725.1 Stegastes partitus | reverse complement strand
TGCTGATCCTTCTTCAGCATCTTTCATCTCTGTTGTTGCAGCATGTAATTCTGTCATTTGAAGCATGTTACGCTGAATTTAAGAAAAAAAAGAAAAGAAACGGAACAAACAAAGCTATACAAAATCATGCCCCCTGTAGGGTTTGCGTCAGAGCTGCTTGCAGAATTTGTCACCTGGGTACAAATTTAGTGGCTGTGTTTGATCCGCAATGTTCAGAGGTGCTCTGCTGTGTTTGATCAAAGAGATGCTGTCTTTGAAGAGCAGTCCAATTGCTGTTTGGTTTTTGGTTTGTTGACACTGCTGATTTCTGCACTTCACTATTTACCAGATAAGCAGAGTGCACATGGAGAGTCACATTAATGCAACAGGTTTATATGAGACTGTTTGCATTTGCAGGCATTGGCGGAAATGATAAAATAATTGCTTTCAAAACCAAAAGTACATCAGTACAGAATGTTGATCTAAAGGGATTGAATCCTTTGTCGGGAAAATGGGGAAACGAAGTTTTCAGGTGTTGGATAAAGTTTTAGGTGCCTCACGTTCAAGCTACGCATTTCAGTAGACGTGGGCTGCATATTTAAATTTATCTTCAGCTCTACAACGCTGATTATGGAGCGCCTCAGCTCAACTAAGATATATAAACTGAAATGGCCTCCTGCAGTCTGTGCAGTCGTTCACTTGCAGCGTTATTGTGGAAACTTTACACTTTAACACTTTTTTTTTTTTTGTGAAAAGTGAGCCAGATTCATTCTCTGATCCCATAAGAAGTATCCCCCCTGGTGCTGGACCTGAGTACACAGAAAAGTTATTAGCTGATTTTTAGGACCGATAATGGCTCTACTGTAATTGGGCGGTGTCAGCACGCTCAGGGTAATAAACCAAAGTTGAAACTTTCATTTCAACTACCTGGCCATATGACAGAAAAGAGCCAAGTATCAGATATTACTTTTTTGCTCAGAAAGCCTTTTAACTACAGCTGGCAGTCAGGAAAGAGACATGAAGTTCTTTTTTTGCCCCCCTTTGCCGCATTTACACTTAAATAACATCCGCTACTTCCTGAGTGAGGAGGTTTCATTTGTCCAGAGGTTTTTCCTGTCTTTTGTTCAACTTTCTGAAGTCCATTCTGTTCCTTCTTCCATCATCGGCTCTGTGAATGCTACATGCTTATTCGTTTGGGTTTTGCACTGGTCTCTTGTGGAGAAAACAGAAGATAGGGTGCTTGGGTCATAGGTGGCGATGGGGATAGCTGCAGGTTTCGACCGTTTGCAGCAGCTGCAGTGACACGGAGTCAGGAAAAGGTAAATGGAGATTAGGACCAGAGTCACCACACAGCCGAGCAATGTCGTGTAGCCTGTGTTGAATGACTCTGCTGCAGGCAGGAGCACCGTCACATTCACCTCCCGAGTTGCATTCAGGCCCTGTTTAATATCCACAGCTGTGCACACATACAGACCAGAGTCATTGACCTTGGTTTCTTCGATCTCCAAGGTGCCATTAGGAAACAAGCTAATTAGTGTGTCATTTATGCTGGCCTGGGTGATGTACCCCTTGCTGGGGGAGAGCCATGTAAATGAGAGGTCTGTGCTACTCAGGGATGTTTGGCAGTCCAGACGCACTCTGTCTCCCTCTGAAACCAGCACATTGGACAGCAGAACCGTAACAGGCTGCAAGACTGCTTTTTCCACGGTGCAGTTGTGGAAGAAGCGGTTGTATCGCAGAAACCGGATCGCCGCTCGTGGCTCCCCATAGATGGAGCAGGTAAGCTCATCCGTGAAGTCCTTCAGTGAGTCGTAACCCCTCAGGTTCCAGTGCCAAAACACGCTGTACATGGAGCAGTCACAGATCAGAGAGTTGTTGTGGAGATACAAGCCCCGCTGCACCAACCCGGGCAAAGCTTTCACATCCTCCCACGGCAGACGAGACATTCGGTTCGATGAAAGGTCTAACATGGTCAGGAATGGGTGACTGTGATCTTGGATGGAGAAGAACGGGAAGTGTGTGATTTGGTTGAAGCTGAAGTAGGCCTTTTTTAAGCTGCTCAGGCCGTTCAGCGTGCCAGCCTCCACCTGAGCGATCTTATTATTGAAGAGGAGGAGCTCCTCCAGCCTCCATAGCCCGTGGAAGTAGTGCTGCTCTATCATATGCAGCTTGTTGGAGGACAGGTCGAGGTGTCTGAGGCCGGAGGCGTTGCGAAACGCGCCATGACTCACGGTGCTGATTTGATTGTGGGCCAGTCGGAGGTTTTCCAGCCTGGTCATCCTCTGAAAGCTGCCGGGACTCAACCAAGTCAGGTGGTTGTGGCTGAGGTCGAGGGTGACGGAGAAGGAGGGCAGGGTCAGAGGCAGTCTGGACAGACCGCCAGAGCTGCAGCTCGCTGTGTCGGAAATACAGAGGCACATGGCTGGGCAGGTCTCCTCAGAGCCATGGAGGAGGCACAGCAGCAGCAGGAAGAGGCCTGGATTCAGTCCACAGGTCATGTTTGTAGAAGTCAGGACGTTCAAGGTTTCTAAACCCGCTGGCTCTCCCTAAATAGGAATCAAATGGGGAACAAAAAGCATGATATACCAGTAGAAAACTACTTTTTCAAGCTGTTGGTGCTTGGAGCTGTTTAGCAGACACAAGATGACTACAAGGTCAACACCATACAGGAGAATTCAGTATCTATAGCAAAAGCTGAAGAAGTGGTTCACAAAACCTTCGCTTTCAAATCAGAAATTCTCACCACAGATTATTTTAAGATGTTTTTTATGTATATAGAAACAACTCATAGTTTTTGGTGCAGTTATCTGTATAAGGTTAATAAAAAAACTACTTTGTTATCTGGCAATATGTTGATTTTCTTAACTGATTACTCGTTTGATCTAGATAGTTTCAGAAAATAGTGTATTATATTGTTGGAAAACAGCCCAAATCACAAACATATGCAGTTCACTATTGCAGACCACTAAAAATAAAAAGGAAAACCTTGTCTATGACAAACTGAAATTAGAGAAAAAAAACAAAAACATGAAAAGATCATTTAACAAAGTCCAACTACAGATCATTATAAAACATTTAGACACATGAAACTTCAGCATTTAAATGTTGTACACAGAAACTGAAATACTTCACCTTCTCAGTTGTTACCAAGTGACTTGAAGACGACCATCATCAGGTCGAGCAGGTTTTCCACTGTGTGACTCTAAAGGCTGCTTGGATTTAAAAAAAAAAAAAAAAGAAGAAGATTTGAAAAGGCAAAAAGTTCATTCCACTTCCGAACAAGTGGGCAGTTTAGTTCATTTAGTTAATCCCATTCTCCCCTCCAAAAATGATTAGAAAAAAAAACTTCCTCCGAACCGCAAATCCAAAATAAACTGCTTAGCGACAACATGAGGCTCCACAACTTTCCTCCGTTTTTTTTTTTTTTATTTCCCCCTATTTCCAAGTTGTATCCTATGAATGAATACCCACAACAGTGCTGTCTAATCCTTATCTTCTTCCTGGATCCTTCTCCCGAGGCGCTCAAGGAATAATACACTGATCTCGCCTTTTCTCCTCAGCCAAGTTTAAGGTCCCCCTGCCGGTTTTTTCCTCCACGTCCCAAATGAGAGTGCCGCTCAGCAAACATCCCGCGGTGCTTTGCAGTGTATAACAAACAGCAAAGAGCTCACTTAATCTCCCACAATCCCCCCTCCTCCTCCTCCTCTGTGTCATTTAGAGACCAGCCTTGTGTCTCCCTCTCTCATCATTAAGTAATGATGCTGGTGGCTGCCCTTCTCTCGCTCTCCCCTATCTCTCCTTCTCCATCTCTCTCAACAATATCAGTTTTCCCACAATATTCTATTAATATTCTATAGCATTAAATTTTTAGTATTTTTGCTTACTAACCGATTATTAGAACCTTGGAGCTTTCCTCATGAATATTACATGTGTTATCCGTTAACCTTTCACCAATAATCCCAGAGGACTGAGATTTAGTTATATGCCCACTGTATTATTGTATTTCTATTTTTTTTTTTATGTATATAAATGTGTGTGACTCTGTCTGGATGTTTTCTTATTGCTGTGAAAACAACAGTTTGCGCGAGTCCTTGAGCTCGACGAATCCTGTCCGTCCGTCTCAATCTTCGGCTTTTTGCTCTAAAACTCTTTCTCGCTCTTTCTCACCTGTGTGCCTCATTACGTTGTCGATTCTATTTTGGTGGTTCACACACACATTCACACACACATTCTTTCTCTCACTAAGTGCCTTATGCAATACATCCCCTTCTTACTTTTTTTTTTTGAGCACACCCACCCCCCCCCCAAACATCCTTCCTTTCTCTTGGCTGTGGGTTTGACTGGATATGTGCTGTCCATGCTGCTTGGTCATGGTGGTCCTGACAGCTCTGATTTCTGTCACAGTGAATTAGCTTTGCCTCCCAGCAGCCACCTCCTCACTGCTAGCCCCGGCCCTCCACCTCCCTCCCTATAAGTGCTCGGGGCTTTGACTGACTCCCACTCACTCACTCACTCCCTCACCCGCTCGCTCACTATGCAGAGGCACATAGTCGATTCCCCATGGATTCAGCCTCGCCGGATGGGGTTCACTTCTCGGAAGGTGGGCTGATGGAGGCACATGCGGAGTCCACAGGAATGTTGAAGCACAAAGCTGAACAGGAGCGTTGGGTGTAGGGAGATCAATTGAGCGAATTCCTCCTCAGCGTTTAGGAAAAGGATTAAGGGTTTAAAAAAAAAAAAAAACTCACACATTTGTACATATTTGTGTTGAAATGAACAAGCAATCACCATCTTTGTCATTGTGGCATTACAAACAGTCTTGTCCCAAGGCTAGTCATCAGCTTGGCTGCAACATGTAAGAAATATATACACCCACACAAGTACATCTGAGATATGTAAGAAAAGGGGTTCTAAACAGGCCCTCCTTGTAGGTGTTCTGTTTATGTGGGCTTTCATTCAAGCTCAAATTGCCTCAAAGTAATTTGTCCGTCTTTCTGCAAACTGAACTTTGTCCTACTGTAAAGAAAGCCTTCATCTGGATGGCTCTTTAAATATTCATGTTTCATTGATTGTTTCAGGGTATTATGTAACACTGCTGTTTGTTGAATGAGCCGCTCTAATCGTGTATGTAGTGTTTTTCCCTAAGTCTCTAATTGTAAATGGATCACATACGACCTATAAATCAAAGTGTTCATCTGCATAAGCTGCTAATGATTCATGGTTTTGGCATATGAGGCTTTTAAATAACATGCACCACTGTGCCAACATGATGTCACTCTCTGCATTCCTTTTTAGCTGCAGTGTAATTGTGCAGGGAACATGCTTTTTTCTCAGCCAGCCCTTGTTTTGCTGTGGTTGACATAACTTCCAACATTTCAGCGCCTTATTATTTTCCAGTATTGACTTCCTCTCTGTAAAGGAGCCATCATTTTTGAATGCAATCGTTTGTCATTGTCCTCGGAGATCAATTCAATCAAAGCACGAAAGAAGCAAACAAGAAAATGAAGAAATATTTGAGTTTCGGTGCAGCTTATTCACTTAAATTGTACGACAATTATTTTTGTCCTTTCCTGCTGATTGGCTGTCATCACACAGTAACAGTCTGTGTAGGTTCGGCTGAATGAGGTCCTTTGGAATGTCAATATGAACACCTACTTCATCTCCTGCCTTTCCTTCGCTCGGAGTGCACTGCAAACCTTTTTGTGAGTCTCCGTTTGTGTCTGCATGTTCCTGTACGTGTCTGTTGTCAGGCCGGAGTGTGCGGCTACAGCCTGCTGTTCGGTAAAATCCCTAATCTAATCAGTTTCTTTGTATCAAGCTGCTTCACAAATCCTGCGCTCTTCTTTCTCATATATTTGATTAGACTCAGCGTATGCAAAATAGTTCTCTGTCAAATCAACCAGGTTCAGAGTGGACCTCAAAGCTTAAACCCTGACCCTGATGCATCCTGCCCCCAGCAGAAAGTGATTTTCTCTTTGCCATCTGCTGCAGGGGAGAGGGGGGGGAGAAGAAAAAAAAAGAAACACACTGAAGCACAGGGAAATGTCTGCTCTTATCTCGCCCTTGAGAAGCAGCAAAGCTCGCTAAGAGTCGATAATATAAAGCTTTACGTTCTCAGGTGCAAGAAGAATGTTTTTGTTGAACATTAAAGAAATGCAAGAATACAGAAATATATTTAAGACTGAAAATATGGAAATGGAAATATTCTACAGCTTGAAATAACAAAAAAATATCTATCTGAAGAAAACGTCACAGAATTGGAGTGAAAAAAACCCACTATGGCATAAGTCATGAACAGAAAATTGTGTTCATTTCATAGAACATACCTTTCTGTGATTTGAAATAATTGAAACGAATGGAGGACAGGGAAATGAATGTCAAACTCTATGCTAATTTCTGAATAAATATTTGACAAAGAGACAGAGTGGGGTGAGACACAGGAACAGGTCTGATTGCCACATTAATGCACTGAAATATCCAACAGCAACTCGACAAACCCTGCAGCTGAAGGGTTTCCGTGGCCTCTGTCTGCCAATTACGAACCTATGAACCTGAACATACTTACCTTTTGTTCAGTATTTATTCTGTCTGTCAACAGCTTTCTGTTCGCATGGCAGGCAGCTGCATTCTCAAATGTGATTGAGTCAGTGCCTGGATAAAGATTTGGAGGATTGGGTTTTACTTCTTTTCTTTCCCTGTGTGAACTTGCTGTCTGGATGAGCTCTTTGTTGAAAAGGAGTTTCAGACGCTATGAGATTGTTTGCTTGTCACAAGGAGTTGCTCAGCTGCTCCATATGCTCCATATTCGGAGCAAGTGCAGTGCATTATTTGAGAATATCTTACTCAAAACCTGGTGAGATTGTGTGTGTGTGTGTGTGTGTTTTATGTTGCATAAGCTGAGTCACTCACACTTACACTCAATATGACTCTATCTCCAGCTAGACATTTTCTCCACTCAACCCCTCTCATGTGAAGAGACAACCACACCATCTAGTGGTTTTAGACTCAACTGAAATGCTGAAGCATCCAGTGCACTTTTTTTCTTTCCACAATCTCTATGACTGGTGCTACAAAATAAATAAGAGCAGAAGTAATTAATAATAAAAGGTCACATATGCATAAACACAATTATGAAATATTGAAAAAAAACAAAAAGGAAAATTGCTTGCAGATGCACTTTCTTTTTTTTGTTAAATAATGGTACAGTTAAGCTATTTTCAATATATAGTCTTAAAGGAGTAGTTCAACATTTTGATTTCTTGCTAAGAAATAAACAGAAGATCAATGCCACTATCATGATTGTCAGACAATCAGGAGACAGTTAAGTTTACTGGAGAGGTGCAAAAATACCTGGCCTGGCTTTGTGGACAGGTAAAAACTCACTGATTGAATATTATATATTGTTTGTTCCATATTCAAGCCATGAAAAAACAAAATGTATAAAAACGACGCATTTTGAATTTATGTGGGTTTATGTGGTCAATTGTTTCTTGGCCAGTGGCTCTACTTTTTTGTAGAAATTTAAAATGGCAAAACTCAAACTTGCCTTTTACACCGAGCCAGTCTATTGCTTTTCCCCACTGCTTCCAATCTTTATGCTGAGTTAATTAACTGGCTGCTGGCGGCTGCTTCATATTTAATCGACAGATATGAAAGTGGTATTGATCTGCTCTTCATTCCTTAGATTAGTATGTTGATTGCCTTTTATGATATCATTGACAGGTCTGGGAGTTTTTCTATTTCACATCCACTCAATGTGCACCATGTAAAGTGGGCACAAACCAGAACTGATTTAAATTTGAAAAACAAATAAATAAAAATCTCTCGCTGGGATAAAATCACACCTAGACGCTCACATGAGCAGATGTTTGGCTAGTGCGTTTACATGACCCGCGAGCACAAGCATAGCTCTTGATTATAATCCATACCCATGTCTTCACGCGCATCAATACGTGGAGAGCAGCATGCGGGAACGAGGGCTCGGGGTATGAACTGCCCCTTGTCTCCTCAGCCTCTATTATCTGCGTTGATTGTTAACGGATTTCAATTAGGACTCACAGGAGTTAATATGATTGCTTGCTGTTTACCCTTTCTTGCTTCCTTCCATAGAAGCCAATTATGCATGAGTAGCACTAGATGGGTACTGGACGCTGCTAATGGCTCTGCTTCTCCCTTTGTGTTCACATTACTGAAGGATATGGGTTGTGAAATGAGATCGCTACTGACTACTGTGCTATCAGTGATTGTGCTATAAAACATTATGGGCCAGAACATAGTAAATTGTGTGACGTGACTGTGGGGTGGCAGGCTGTCTGCTCTTCCTCTTGCTCTTTTAACTGTTATCCTCTCATCTCCTTTCTCTTCTTTACCCCAGTTTTTGTCATCTTTTGTTTCTCCCCTCTCTCTCCACATCTCCACTTCTCTGCCACTAAACCTTCTTCTGCTGCTCCCGCCCTCTGCATCTCGCCTCTTCTCCTCATCATTTAATTCTCTCCTTTCGTTCATCCTCTCAACGCTTATCTCCCCACATCGGTTCTTTTACACCTCTCCTCTGCGCCTTTCATCTCCTGCCCTGTGGTTATCAACATAGACAGACAGGACATGAGTCAAGCCTCTAGCCTCATCCCCTTCCCTATCACTTATGGTAGATTGACATATCTTAGAAAAAGCATTAAACCCCAATCAATACGGATTAGCATTCATAACATAAACATCTCATATAATTCACAGCCGTAAAATTAATCATTACCTTATTACTCGGGGAATCTGTTGCCCATTTATCTTATGAAATGCCTGATTGCATGTATGCATGCGTCCCCACGCGTAGTCATTACTGTAAAGTGAAGTGAGAGAAGTTCAAGGAGCATCAGTAACTAGGTTGTGTTGGTTTATTCAAAAAAAAGAAATGGCCAGTAGAGACACAGAATGTTGCTTTATGTAAGTGTGAGATAGAAACAGCAATGTCAGTGCAGGGCAGGTTTATCTGACTGCACTCCACAGTTGAGGTAGTGTGATGGATCCTGCAGCCAGCTGTCGGTGCCACCTGAGCCTCACCGCTGTCACTGTGTCGCTGCTCTCTGCTCAGACAGACACCGGGGGACATGAGGGGTGATGAGCAGTTAGCAGTTCCATCAAGGATCTCCGGGGCCATCCGTGGAAAATGAAACCATCTCTGAACAGGTAACTCAATTTAACTCGTGGCCGCCTTCTCTGGAGCTACAAGCACAAATACTTTCCCAGCTGATGAGATGAGGTAACAGAGCATGGCCGGAGTCACTGAGTGCAACAGGAGAGGCCTTCTCCACCCCAAATTGCTTGGACATGGTCAAGGTTTTCCAACACTTTTTACAGATGGAAAAGCGGAGACTGAAGAGGAGAAAGGTTCTGAGTTTTTTTCTCCTTCCTTTTCAATCAATAAAATGGACTGCCTTTAATCATGGCGCTATTGAGTGCTGAAGCTAGCAAAATAGATAGTTGGTCTTCTGGAACCATTCCCAACTTTGACCCACGCTTCAAAGGCATTTGCCTGCACAGGAGGGAAAGTACTGTATTTGGACTGAATTTGTGCCCGATGAGGTGGCAAAACTTTCAAAATGTATTTTTCAGTTCCACTTTGTGCTCCACGCAGGGAAATGAATGACTTCCTTCTAAAATTGATGTCCATAAAAAAAAAAGGAGTTTTAGGTTTAGAGAGTTCTGGTGTCTTTTACATACGTCAAAACAGAATTGCTGCCTTCAAAACTCTTATTAAGTAACAGCAAAATATAACAAAATGAAAGTAAATGTAGACATTGCACAGGAAAGGGCCCTTGTAACTCATGTAATTCTATCTGACACTACATTGTTTCAATAGAGTGGGTTATATAGGGTTTGAGAGGCTCTTTAAAGGGTCACAAGATAAATCTGGGGCAGCTGTAAGAGCAGAAATCTCACTCTGGTGGAACTGCTGGCAAGCAGACATCAGAAATCAAAAATGTATTTTATTTTCTCTTGAAGAAGCCACAAGCCAAGAATGTTTTTACACCACCGGTTTCATCTTTAGAAAAGCATTTACTTTTGTAAGTGCTGACATTTTTTTTAAACGTAAAATTTTCATCTGTAAGAAATCTAATAACTCGCAGTCACATCTGAAGGAAAAAGAAAAGGCATTATTTAGCATTTTATAAATAAAAAAAATGCATAAAATAAAAATACAAATCAACATAATAAATCCAAACTGCGCTTCAGTACCCGTTTGTAGTATTGAATTTGAGGACGAGAGACAGATTAGGTCACAGGCGTGGGACGTACTCAAGCTCTGAAATGGATCTTCCCGTTTTGACAATTAGATAGATTAGCTCCTCAGAGAAGGAGGTGTCACTCTCACACCGCTCATTAGAAATCACCCTTATTAGACCATTTCATAATTGTTCTCCGGTTAAATTATATAACGATCACATTGACCTTTCCGCGGTCCTGCTTAGCAGTCTGACTTGGTGCATTCAGGAAAGTCAGTTTAATGAGTGCAATCTAATGTGCGGCTCAATAATGCTATTTTCTACTCCATTATTAATCACAATAAAAAAGTTAGCTCTGTTAATTACTGCAAATGTGCTACAATGAAAATGCCAATGTGGCTTGGAGGCCTCCAGGTATTTCAGAGGAAGTGATGTATTGTTCGTACCTCTGAAGGAACTCCTAATAAAATGTCTGCTGTTAGAGTCAGCCACAACAGCAGATAGATATGGCTTTAAATGCAGCACGCTGTCTTTCAGTAAAGTCTGTATGACTCCATTAGAACACATTAGATGAAATTTTAATGTTGCCTGTGGGCAAATTGGGTCATTACAGCCTCATGTTGGAGGGAGGCTCTGAACATATAGCATGTATTGACATCATATATTCTCTTATAGCAGCAATAGGAGTAATGAGGAAAAAGACTTCTCCTTTAATGACACGATCCAGGTTCAAGTCTGTGTCACAATAATACCTCTCCTGCTGAAGTGTCCTTGAGCAGAACAAAGACTACCGGCTTCAGAGGTGCTGTTCAGCAGCTGAGTTTGAGCATAATGGAGCCGTAGAATAAACATAACAGGCGGATAGGCTCGCGCTGATCACCTGCAGTGATTCTCATTGATTATTCACTAACCCGGACGCTAATTCTACTTGAAAACAAAATGCAAAGGAAAAATGATGTGGTGCCGCGGGTTCTGAAACTGAGCGAAGCAGCCGTACATCATGCCTCTCTGTCAGGCGCACACTGCGAAAGTGAGGCAGAAGATGAAAAAGAGAAGGGGGGATGGGGAGCAGTGGGTACGAAAACTGGATTGAGTGAGACTGATTGTCGCCTGCAGAGGGAAGCCATTAAGCTCACCAAATATCATTATCAGATTTTCAATAAGGTTGCAGCCATCAGATAGTGAATACAGACAGTGTTGCTGCTTCTCCTCGCCGTTCTTGCTGCACCAGGTGCAACATGCTTTTGCAATTCAATCTGGCTACAAGGCCACAAGGAGACTTTACTTATTGCTTAGATCCCAGAACAAATCATACGCCCAGCAAATATCAGGGGCTGGGCTGCCTGGGGAGTGGCTGGAGGCTCAGGGGCTTGGATGTGTACTGTTGTTTGAGTGATTACACAATGATTACCACCTGCTGCGTACTGCTATACTGTGTGTACACTGCGGTACAAGTGCGCTTGGGGTATTTACAGTGTTCTTCATTATCAAAATTTAAATAGCTTTGCTGATAAAGTCTTTCCAAAATGAAACCATATTTCAATAGATAATCCCCCCCCATGCAAAGCACTCATCACAGGCCAAAGCTAATGAGAGATAAGGAACTGGAGATAAGGGAGTTTGGGCTTGCGGGATGTTCTTGTGCTTTATTGTGTACTAAGCACTAAAGTAGCGGAAAGGTTATAAAAGACTAAATAGTCTGCAAAAGCCTGTACATATCAACAGAGAGTGCGTTGGTTGCTTTGGATTAAATAAGAGAGGAGGGGTACCAAAGAATAAAAGTGGAAACCCATCTGTCAGTGCAGTCTGGCTGAAGTTGGCCCTCGCCTCTCTGTTTTGATTATTTCCTTATCTCTCTCTTACTGGCTAGCGGTGAGTAACAGTGACCCGCTGGATTGCTTCCGAGACCATATTTCTTGGTCTGACTCTGGCATTGCAATCCATTCCTAATGTCAGTGGATTTATTCTGAAACTTAAAATCTCACAAAGCGGCAAAAGGATGACTCCGTCGTCAAGAAAACACGATGAAATAAACTGCCATGTTGAACATTTAGCTAGCATGCAGCCGCGGGAAAAGCTGAACATGAATGGCTGTGAACATAGCGGTTAACTCATGGCAAAACATTAAATGTCCCGCATTTAATTATGTTTACTGCCTTACTAAAAGTCACAACACTTACCAAGGGCCAGTTTCACTAAGATAGATGTTGACTATGGATTACATCTAACTAACAGTTCGACTTTAGATAAAGGCCTCAATTTATTAGTTGCAAAAGACATCTAGTTCTTCACATTCTTGAGAAGAATTCATTTGCCTTAAATTTTGAACAAGTTACATTTTTTTCAACCCAAAAAACATCACTGACGTTACCATTAAAGTCAAATTGCAGGGCTCAGTACTTCCTGCTAACTTGGGCAAGACAAGGCAGACAATGTAAATGGCACTTACGCAGCACTTTTATCCAAAGCGCTTTACAATGTGTTTCTCATTCACCCATTCACACACCAATGGTGACAGAGCTGCCATGTAAGGTGCCACCTGCCATTGGGAGCCCTTTGGGTTCAGTGTCTTGCCCAAGGACACTTTGACTGTGGAGGGGCCGGGAATTGAACCGCCAACCTTGCGATTGGAGGACAACCTGCTCTACCACCTGAGCCACAGCCACCCACAATTCACACACTACTACACTCTAAAGGACTTTTCTGTCTGTGGAAATTTCTCCTTTTTATTGAGATTGTAAAACACTAATTATGAGCCATGTCAACCCCCTCTCTCTCTTTTTTTTTTGTGACCATTTAATACGACTGGTCAGCAGGTATCACTGATGGTTACCATAGAAACATTGGTCACCAGGTGTCAGCGATTGTTACTATGGAAACATGACCAAGGTCCCCTGTGTCCAGAAGAAAACCTTGAAAGCCTGAAACTTTTAGTTCAGCTTCACTCCTGGAAAATGAGAGGAATCACAAAATGTCCTGAGAAACGTCAGCCTGGAAAAGCTTTCTTGTCTTTTCCTTTTGCAGAGAGTGAATTGTCAGACCTCTGCCACCGCTGGCAGCTGAAATTAGGGACCAGATGAAGTTAGAATGGTAAGTGTAGAAGTGCAGCACTCTGAATGTACCACAATGTTGTGGGCTTTTTGAGGTGGTGTGGTGAATATGGCTTCTGATTGCTGGGAAAAAGAAAAAAAAAAAATCTGTGATATAAGATGTATCTCATACGCCAAGACTATCAAGTTTCTCACTGCAGAAGTCTTCTTTAAAATGTAGACCAAACACAGCAATCAGCATCCAAACCACTGACTGGCGAAGTAAATGACATCGATCATCTTGTTACAGTGCAGCGTCCTGCTGGGAGACCATACATCCTGGCAGTGTGGTCAGGGGAGGCAGGTGGGGCTCGGAAAGAAAAAAA
>NW_007577839.1:285654-398754 GCF_000690725.1 Stegastes partitus | reverse complement strand
CGTGCTGCTGTCTGGATGTCGCCAATAAAATGGTTCAAACACATTTAATATCTGAACTGAACTTCCATAGTTTAGCTGATGTATAAAATGTACAGTGTTTTTTTGGTTTTTTTTTCCCCAACTGTATGTGTGTAACATGTTTCGTGAGCGATCATAAACGGCTGAGAAGAAACTCTCGGTGAGGCAGGCAGTTCTCTTGCCTCATGGCAGGGGGCGCTCTGACCCCAGACATGCTTCTTGTGACTCCATGGCTGCAGACTAAGTGACAGCAAACTAGACTAGGTACAGTATACAGTTAGCAAGTCAAGTGCAGCGATCCATTTGTTTTTTTTTTCTCCCCTCTCACCCAGTCTGACTTTCAACATGGAGGACTGCATTTCTAAACTTAAGCAATTTTCTAAAGTGGACTTTCGAAGTAACGGATATTTTCGTACAGAAAGAGCAGTGCATGGACTTTATTTATAAGTAAAGGTAAGACTGCAATAACTTAACAAAAAAAAGAAACAAAGAAATGAAACATGCGTTTTGTGGGCTATAGTCTGTATGTGTAAAGAATGCAGATATGAAACATAACCTGTGAACTGCTGCCAATCAAATGGCAAATAAGCTACTCTGTAGAGTGCATATATTTGTAAATCTGATTCTGATGAAGTCAGTACCTCACCAGCCATGAACCTCACTGCACGTCACTGCATCCTGGCATCCATGTGGATGTAACTCTGGCATGTATCTCCCACCTAAACATTATTGCAGACAAACAGCAGCCTCCCTCAGCAGGGCAAAGGTGTTGAATTGTTTCCAAACTCCCAAAATCTCAATCCAGTTGAGCATCTATGAGATGCACTTGAACGCCCCTGAAACCTGCAGGACCCAAAAGATCCATTACCATCAGGCAAAGGGTATTCCAAATATTGATTTGATTTAGGTGTTTTTCTTTTCACTTCATTTTACTCTTATTGCAGAAAACTTTTGTGCAACATTTAGTAAACAAAATGTTGTAGACTTGCGTGGTATACTAGCATGTTCATGTCGCTTATCTACCACATAGGCAGTTGAAACCTCAAAGTTTCCGATCAGATACAGAATGACTAAGAAATTCTTTATTTTTTGAGAGATTGGAACCAATGTAATTTGGACATTTTTGCCTGATACTGATGAAAGCAATTGATTATCAGAATGATCGCAGATTATTTTTTGTAGCTTCACTAATTGTTTCAGGTGTTCTATCAGCTGTGCCACACTGTCAATGAATCGTGCATGATCTGAATAAAAATACATGTATGCATGGCACTGCATGACTTTCAGAGATGTCTCTGAAATTGCACTGACACGACTCTCACCATTTGCCAAATAATCCCTCATTGCCTTGTTACTCTGCTGCTGTGATTTTTCTTCACCCGGATTGTGTCCTGTCCAAGTAAACAGTGTCTTTGAAGTATTCTCCCAATGTTAATAGCCATGGCACCTTTAATGATGAGGCAACAGACAAGGCCTGGGAGAAATATTAGCTCAGCAAGGTCATAGCAGGCAAGGTCCCATCTGTCTCTTTGCAGCCTCGGTGGATCCCAGGCCCTTACATTACTGTGGCCCCGGGGCAGGGAAAATGGATCATCAATCTGATTTAGAGAGACTGTGGCCAATGCTGTCATTCCCAAGCTGAATAACACTAGTTTCGCCTCCCATCACCTTTTGCAGGTAAATTCATAATGGCTAGTGATGTTAAACTGTCTCGCATATGGCGTCGTTGAGTCCCAGACCTTCGGAGAGCTTCACATCACATTACATCACACCAACATGCCTCATCACACGCGCTGCAGCCGAGATGAGCATCTAGGTTTTGTGCAACATCACAATAAGGGCAGTAAAAAGGCAAACAGAGCAGAAAAAAAGTAGTAATAGTCATTCATTTTTATATACTGCTGAATGTACCGCTGCTACGTATTCAAGGATAATTTCCTGCCATGGTCGTGAATTTTAAGTCTATTGGTAAACTCAATGGCCATTTCCAACTTTCAGAAATGAGACACGGTGTAAAACAGGATCAGCCATGCCTTTAGTGCAGCCACTTTGTCTGCACTGTTTTTGCACACACACATACACACTCTCGTACACACAAAAACACACACCTTGATACTCTCCCACCATGGAATTTGGTTTGTGGCTGACACAGTGGAAATGTGGTGTAAATGACAGGCCTCTATGGCCACACAGCACTGTTGATAATGAGTCTGTAATCCATTTGATAGCCTGTAAACAGGGTGAGATTCTTGTGAACCTCAGCCAGTAAAGACAGCCAAACAGCACCCTGGGGTAGACATTACCATGAAGAAATAAGCATGAAAAGGGACACCAGTATAGTGCAGGCGGGTCGTCACTGCTCGAAACCTCACCCTGTTTGTGGATTTTTACATAGGAGATGTTTGGAAATGAAAGAAATCCTACTCTTACTGATTTCTGTCATCTCCTTTTCATGCTGGTTTTCTAGTCCCTCCAATCCCAGCTGTCGTCTTATCAGCCTTGCCCACCTATGAAGCCTCCTCTTAAGCAGCTCCTGCACCAGGAAAATGTCACGTTTGTCTGCCAGTGTAAATTTGCTTATCTTATACAGAATGGAGCCCGTGAGAAGGAAGAGGTTTTCTCCACAATGCGGGGCCTTAGGGGATCTTTTGAAACCCAGTTCTTTTCTGCTCAGCATCCCTCTAATGTGACACAAATCCCTCTGACTGAGGAATGGCTGCTCCATCCTTAGGTTTGCTTTAGGTATATTGCTTGTATTTTCCTGCCCTCTATGTATGTTACTGGTTGTTTTCAAGCACCGCTGAGAAACAGCAGGGGAACCCCCGACTGTTACCCCCAGCTGGGTTTTTAAAAACCTTGGCCACAGCCCAAGAAGCAAGCAGGTGGTCAGGCCGAGCTCGCTGTTGTCTCACCGAGTTTGAACCTGATTCCTGCAAATCCATGCATTGTTATTCACCTGGAACTTGCTGTTTGGTTGACTTCCAGACCCAAACAGTATTACAGCAGGTCTGCTTCGCACACTCCCCGACATTCAGCTCAGCTTATAGCTCAGGTTTTTATTCTCTGCATCACATCACACTTTCACACAGAGTCCAAACATCCCTGTAGTTCCCTCCCTCTGCACACAGTGCGAGTGTGCTTTGTTCTTTCTGGCAAGGTGAATATCGTCAAGGGATCATTTAATATGAGAAGGATTCCTTGGAAAGGACAAGAAAAGGCCTCGGGTGGAGAACCTCCCTTTGATGAGGATTAGTTTTATCCTGCATATGCAAATGACATTGATTAAGCCATTGACAGTGTATCCCCTGCTTTCGTGTGGCATTCCTTCCCCTGCAGGTAATGTCTTGTGAAAGTGCTGCGATATAGCCTTGGGAGACAATGCTAATAGCCAAAGATGAACTGCAGTCATCACCATCATCATTTGTGGCTGACAGACAGAGGGGTAGTGGCAAATTACATAGAGATGTCATTGAACAACTGGTGTTTGTTTTTCCTGATCTGCATGCTGATTAGCCTGGTAAGTAACATACTTGCCTGTTTCCTAAAATGCACTGGATGCCTCTCGCAGTCCATGACAATACAGCCTTATCATCTCCCCATGTTGGGACTTTTAACGTCTTAATCCCTCAGCATATTGCAGGAGATTATCTTTCTAAAATTAACTAGCCCCTTGAGACTGCAGAGATAGCAGCTGCTTTTTTGCCACTTGGCGAGTTTTCAACAAACAAAGTGGCTTATTGCATACGGGCAGATCGTGCTCACATTAGCTTTTTAAAAGCTGTAAGATTGCAGGACTATTATGCCGTTTCCACTGCTGCTTGATGCATTCAAATAGGGGAGAATGTTTGAATCCAGGTTGGAGGATTCTTCAGATTTATTTATTTTTTTGTTGTTGTTGCTGCTGCAAAGGCTGTTTGGCAGCGTATGTGCTCTGCATGTTGCCACTGCACTGGGAAATAAAACTGGAAGAATTCTAAAGGGCTGCCAATCCACCTTCAATCCCAGAATGTCTGGTGTTTATGAGAGGTAGTCAATCTAAATTACTCAGAGGTAAACTCTAGCTGACATGTCCTGTGGAAAGAAACACAGTGCATCTTCTCTGAAACAAAATATAGATTAATCATGTTTATGGCTGCGAGTAAACAAGATTGAATTAAGTTACACTCATTATAATTCTACTTCTTATTTTGCCAGAGAACATCAGCTAATCCTCTACATAGTCAGGTTCCAAGAAAAAGTCTCTCCTAGCAGTTTTTTTTTGGAAATCTTCACTCATATTTTGTCACATAGAGACATACTTCTGCAGATTTGATGGCTTCTTGGAATAGGACTAAGTCATTAATACTGCACAATGTCATGAGCTTCTCACTTTATAATTCATCGGGTGTCTGAAGCTAAATGTCCTCTAGTGTAAGCCATCAAGTCTGGAGTTGTAAATGTTAATAGATCGGCCATAAATGGATTTTAGACGACGTGGTTCTTTTCCAGGAGAGAAGCGGTCATATGGTTCATTAAAGGAATAATCCCAATTAATGTAAAATAGGGTTTTTACAGCCTGGTAACCTACCAATTGTTTTTACATATTACTTACTTATTTCTTTTCTTGGCTTATTACTGGTTCAGAAAGCACAAAGAGATTATTTAAAATAGAATTAAAAAAAAATATGGAAAAAAATGTAGTCCTTTTAGGATCCTTTTCATCACATTTCTTTTGAGTTCGAACACACCTATTAGCCAAAAGGCTCCCAGCTTCATTGTACTAATCTGAGTTTGGCAGGAAAGGGTGACAATAGAGGATGCTGGTTTTTGTTCTGCTGCTGCATTAATGCAAAACTAAATGCACAAAATTAAATCATTTTCTCCAACTTCTCATTCTTATTCAGAAGCCCGAGGAAGCCTTTTTCACAGTATTCTTTGGAATAAAAGGCTGAAAAAAGAAGAAGGAAAAAAAAAAACCCAAACCTGGACAGACTGATCACAGAGCAGCCACAGATTCACATAATAAGTCACACTTACACCTATGGGTAATTTAGAGTCATTAATCCGCCTGATTTGCATGTATTTAGGCTGTGGGAGGAAAGTGTCTTGAACATGCACAGAGCAATTGTGTTATCATCTACACTAAGCGGCAGTCTCCTATCAGGTCAGAGATGTTCATTTGTAAAGCCTTTTCTTTTGAGATTATGAACTAATTCTAGGCTCCTGAAACTCAAATTGTCCTTTCAGTCTTTTACTAGCATGAAAAACTACCTTTTATTTTGCTTGTGTGATTTGAGCAGAATGTCCTTAACTGTACTGTACAAATGTACTGGTACTAGATTTGTACCCCTCCTATAATTCAGAAGGGGAAAAAATGTCTTTTATGATCACTACATTTATTGGACAGCTTTAGTCACTGGTTACTTAACCGGTTACAATAGTAAAATACTACTCACACAGTCACCCATCAATATTGCTCCAATTATATGATATATAAAAGTGTGCTACTCTCAGCAGGGATTTTTCTGCATTGTGTGACTTTAAGCACACTTCTCTACAAGATACCAAAGTATATTTGGTTTCTATAAGTGACATTTTCCGTGCAGGGCTTTTATTTGCATTTTCGTTATTGCAAAATTGTTACGTTTACTCAAAAAGTGATTTGAATACTTTCCCCCAATCTGCTGCTGAAATGCAATGGCAGTGTAACACAGCCTCATAGAAAATATAATGTATATGTAAATATGGGTTTCTGGAGAAAAAGAATCAGGCCCCATATTAGTTTTCTCTCAACTTTATTCTCTGGGCTACACAGTCGTTCGCAGCAAAGCAGGTTCTAGTTTCAGATCTGCTGGTTTTTGTGTGGAATTTGCTTGCTCTCCCTGGTTTTCTCCAGGTGCTTCCTCCTGCCACAGTCCAAAGACCTGCACGGTAGATTAACTGGTGATTCTAAATTGGTCATGGGTGCGAGGTTGAGCATTCATGCTTGTGTGTCTGTTTGTGTTATCCCTGCTATGGGCTGCACCTGGATCTGTCGAAGTCATACCCCTCCTCTCAGTGGTTAGGCTCCAGCCCCCTGTGACCCTCTGTGGGATAAAGCTGGGATAAAGTAGGTATAACTAATGGATGGACTGTCTCTGGTCTATTCTCTGCAGTGCTGACTCCACTTTTCTCACTGTGAACAAAAAAAAAAAAAAAAAGGAACTCACCTTAACTGGCACACAGGCAGATCTGTGTTGACTAGTGGTGGTCTGAAGTGGCCACTTTGAAGACAAGGGCAGGAGTAAGCAACTGAAGCCTACATGAAACAACATGAATGAGCCATCCATTATAAGAGTAATGAGGGCTTGTATGGCTTTTTACCTGTATCAATGTTTGTTTGTGTGTGCTTTTATAAAATTATGCTCATTATTCACTATTTGGTACGGAACTGTGTTCCACTCCAGCTCACTCTCTGGTAATATAAACTGTTTTATAGAGTGCATCTATTATCTGTAATCTGATAAAGATTTCATAGCAGTGTATGGTTGCTCTGCTCCAGCCTCCTTTGTGCGCAGTAAAGCTAAGACTCAGACAAGTGAGTCATGTTGGAAGTGACAGCAGATATTTATCACTGCCACTGTTTATGGCGCAGCCTGCATGAACACTTTTTCCTTTTTTTTCTGTCAATCTGGAGCCCTAAGCAGCAGAGTTAAGCAGTAATAAGACAGCTTCAGTGTTCATCTCGCACACTCTCCTCCTCTCCTCTGTCAGATGAAGGAAGAGATCTGAGCGCGTCCTGGAGAGCCTCCCCAGTGATCACGGGGTGGAAATAAAGCCGATTGCCTAAATAAGTAAGAACAACCACATCTGACTGACTGGCTAGATGTGTAGCGGTATAGTTTTTGCCCCGAGCAATGTTTTAATGTGTGAAAATCAAAAACAGTTACAGGTTTTGCATCATGTACACAGAGCACTGGGAATTGGGTTGTTGCTCTGTGTTGGCAAGCGCCGCTTTTCAAAATTAGGGCTTGCTCCCATATCAGCATGCCTTTTTTTTTCCAACTGAAAACATGATGAATAATTAAATAATAAATAGTGGAAGCAAGGAAATTGTCATAAGAGCCTCAACTTGATTTGTACGTTTTTCCTGAAGTGAGAAAAGGGAGAAAAACATCTACTACTCACTTTGTAAAGTTTGTTCTTTTCAAAGCTTGAAAAAAAAAAAAAAATCTTCACCCACCTGTTTCTTTCTATCGGTTTCCTCTTTTCGGAATTGGATTTTACAAGCAAAATTTGATATGAGATGACTGATGTTTATCTGAATTCTTCTCACAACAAGCCTCCGTGCCAAGTTTGTCCTTGTTGCGTATTATGTGAGCATCTTGAACAGCTTCATAAAACACAACATTATTTTTATTTTTTTTTAAATAACACTTAGTGCAAAATGAACGGAAAAATCGCTGACCCTGAGGAGAGAAAGTTTCTATTTGCTTTTGGTCTCAGCCTGTGATCATGATATACCCACATCCCCCCAGCTACGTTGTGATTGCTGAGGTCGTCTGCTAATGGTTTGCTGTTTGCTTTCGGTGCACTTTCAAATCACTCGTATCACCTTGTAAACTTCAACACGCATGTCTTCTAAAAGCATCCTGGGAGCAGACTGAGGATGTTGTTGCTCTGCTGGATTCTGTCTCTCCCGTGTGCACTGCTGTGTCTCTGAGGTCTTCATCAATTATGTCCTCAAGGCTCAATCTACTAGCATATTTCCACTCTTAAATGAATGGAATTCTCTATTATTTAGCTGCTGCTATGGCTCCTGATGGTCCCTAAAGTCTGACAGGATGGTTTTATGTTTGATGCTTTCCTGCACTCTAGATCAGCTCCAACGTAAAAAGGGGCCTGCTCTGGCCACACTGGTCATTTTATCTGTTCTCTTCGTTTCCTGCTAGTTGCATTAGCTTGCCCATTGGGGTTTCTTTTGGCACATTAAAACAGATTTGGGTTAATAATTGATGCTGCAATTTATGGACTCTAGTGCCTGAGGTTCAATTGTAAGCCTCCACTTAAAAGGAAAGCATGTCTCTCATTCCTGCCTGTGCCTCAGAGTGCCATGATTTATAACGTCAGTTTGATGATGTGCAATTTATTGTGCAGAAGTCTTTTGAAGGAAAGGACCAGACGTATCATTTTTCATGCGACGGTCATTTTGATGTGATTATGTTTGAGTTTTGGATTTCTCGTTCACACATCACCTCAAGACAATGAAGAAAAAGATATTGATTTGTGCACCGCGAGCAGTAAATCTATTTGTATTGGTACAGCTCAGTGCTCTCTGCCTTTCTCTGATTAAGAAATGTTGCCTGAAATTAATGCTCAATGTTAACGCCAGTTTTGACATTATGTGCAAAGATCTATAGGATGTTAATCAATAGTATTGTTTAGGTGATCATACAGAGTGTGATGTATGTGTAGGCTTAGTTTTAATTAAAATTCTGCAAAGGGCCTGTCAGAAATTGCATGACTCATAATGTTTGCTTGTGATAGCCTTTCCTCTGCACAGATGTGGGAGTGAGTCATGTATTTCATCTGAATGTGTCATTGTCAGCTTTCAACTAAAATGCCTCAGTGTATTACATTTAATGTCTTTCTGGGAGAAAAAGCGTAATTAGTTTCTTTTCATTTGTCTGTTAAGATTTTCTTGGATAACATTTAAAGGCATCCGGACCTTCTGATCCGCGCTTAGCTACGAGGCTTGATGGCTGTCAGTCAGTCGGGCTGAAATGTATCAGCAACTTTAACCTGGACTGCCCAGAAATGTTGTACTAACATTCATTGTGCCCAGATGACGCTGACTTTCATAGTTTCGAGTTGGCACAAATATCATATCTTCCTCAGTCTAAACTGCAATGGCCTTTGTGATAAAGCAACACATGAGAGCTATGTTGGTTCACAGCACTAAAACTCAGTTTTACAATAAAGGTATGTTTTTCTATGCATCTGCATCATATCTACACGTCATTTTATCCAAATACAAAGAGCAACAAAGTCTGCACAACGAGGCCGAAGATGCAGCTAACAGGCCTTTCACCAAGTGGTCCTGTTGTTACATTTTTTTAGTCGCGGTTTTCATTTTCTTTGCTCTACAAACCTATTTGGTTATGTTTAGATACAGAAAGATCATGGTTTGGGTTAGAATACCTTCACCTTCAGTTGCTTTTTACTTTCATTTTCAGTCCCTATTTCCTCTTGCTGTTTTGTCATTTTCTGTGGCTGCTTGCTTTTGCTTATGTTGCAGAATTGCCTGGATAAGTTTCGGCACCAACACCACTTGGTTAGGTTGAGAAAAAGATTGTAGTTTGAGTTAAAATACACCCAAGCAAACTCTAAACACAAGCTTGCAGTAGATTTTTTAAATGTTGCTCTACATGGATGTCCACGAAAAAAGAAAAATCCAAGCTTCTTACAGTTTTACAGCTTTTGTTGTGACTATAATATGTTTTGTGCTGTTGGCCAACATAACTAACACATGACACAGTGTGTGCATACAATCGGTTGTATTCATAAGTATGCAGGTTTTTGGTACCCACTTATCTACTATCTAGAAATAATGTGAGTGTCAGTTTTGCACCCTTCCTATAACCCTCTGTCTCTGTCTCTCTTCACCTACTTTGTTGACAGTGGGGCTCTTTTTCTTCTGTACAGTTTACACAATTACTCTATTTGTTCCATATTTGAGCTGCTTGGGGAAAGCTGCTGGAGAAAATGAAAGCGCTGTCCTCCTCCTTTTTTCTAACTGCAGATGCCCTTGCTTTGGGCCATAAATCGAGGCTTCATTTTCCCGTGAGATTTCCTACTTGATGGCAGACAGGATTGAACAGTGAAACTGAGGCTTTTAGGCAGCCAATCCAAACGCAGATGGAGTCATTATTCTTTAGCCATTACATTGTGCAGTCAGAATTCACTTTATAATGCTAAATTCAAGCAACAAAAAAAAAGATGTCTATAGGAACAATGACTTCAAAAATTCACATCAGAAATTCAATGCTTGCTGCTTCGTGTTTCGTGGTAGTTGCAGTTCTGTACTTTGTGATTAGCGGTAATCTAACATGGTCCAAATGTAAATATCAGCAATATTTTCACATCACTATTGTGAGTTTGCATAAGCTTTTCGCTCTCACAGATTTTCTCACATGAGTGTTGACACTTTCTACCTAAAGTTTTGAGCAGTCAGTGTTTAATTGTGGTGACTCACTCATAAATGCAGTCAGCGGTTGTCAAGCATGAACAAATTTGCTTTCTCAGTGGTGACTGCTCCTTGTCTAATCATATGCTTTTATGCAAATTAGGTTCACTCTGAAGGTCAGCCAACAACTTTGTTCAGCAGCAAAATATATGTGAAAAACACAGCCAGGTGAGAAAACACAGTTGTAGGTTCTGTTCAGGCTGATGACTGAAAAACTGAGCAAATGCAAAATAGAATTTAGGAGAACCTTGGAACCGGAAGCTAATTTGCAGGCCATTTTTTGCACCATTAGGCTTGACAACTTTTTTGATGACTCATAACACAAAGAAATCTCAAAAACAATGTAGCGAAAAGGAATCAATAATGCATTTTTTTTTTGTGCATTTCTAGTATCTCTCAAAGACTATAATTCCTTTCTCCTCTCAAAGAAATTAATAAGGGAGAGGAGGTTCCATTCCCACCAGAACAGAATATAAAGCAGAAGGAAGCGTTAAGAAATGCACCTGATTTCAATCCCCTGAAAAGAGGGATTGCTACCATTTCCAGCTCCATTTTAATTTCCTGTTTATTTCGCTCTCTGAAGCTTTGGGAACCCTGAAAGGATTTAAATGCCCTTCAGTCCCCATGTCTTTCTCCCATTGGCTTTGATTTATAGATTTGATTTTCAGCTTGAAAGCAAGAGGGGAGAAATTCCAAAAGGAGAAAAAACACCATCATGACATGGAGGAGCTTAAAGTGAGCTGAGAGGTGGGGGAAATAGGAGGGATATAAAACGCCCATTGCCAGCTGCACGGATGAAATATGAGGAATTGTCGGGAACCATGTAACAAAACGTGATATGCAGCAAATGAACTGGGCTTTATTCAATCCCCGAGCAACCATAAGAAGCCCCATTCTGCTCTGTCGGTATTGTGCTGTGCCCTGTGTCGACAGGACTCACTTTCACTTGACACTGTTGGGCACCCATTAAATGCTACAATACACAATCATTCCTTCTTCCAAACTCTGTAAACACACTGTGCACCCTCCAACTCTCTTTCTGTTTGCGCTGCGATTCCTCAGCACCGGGTGTCAGTTGGGGAGGGGGGGGAGGAAGGCAACCTGACTTGACCGTGACTCTTCTTACATCCATAGTGCATCTAAGACAAGCCATGACTAATAGATCCAAGTAGGCAGCTCCATGTGAATACATGCGTTTCCTCACCACTCTCCCCTTCTGCAAGAGATCAGCTGTGATGGCCACAAAAGGTACCCAGTGTGCCGTCGGTGGAACTACCTTGGGAAAAAGGCAACTTTCATGACCCCCAGTTCCAGGCGCAGTGCTCCCGAGGGACCACGGGGCCGTGGGGAGTCTAAACGGGAGACAGACCGAAGCTCAGAGACAGGAGGGATACTTGGGGACTGTGGAAGCACTAAGCTCACTGAACAGATAAACCCAAGGGATTACCGTCAGACTGCACACTCCCCAGGCTTGCACATGGTCAAAACGGGGTATGGTTTAACTCGAACCTCTTTTAATTGTGTGTAGCCTCCAGCTAAAAGAGGTGACGGAGTGTGTGAGCCAGCAACCATCAGTGTCAAATCAAGCATGTGGGCTTTTCATACATAAAGGTGGTGATTTATTGTCCCACCTTATGTGATGCCCATGTGCAGTAATTTGTAACACCGTTATTTCCAACTAATGAGTGAGACAGATTAATTCATATGCGTGATGAATTGCACAGCGGCAAGCACTCAGACTAAACAAATTTTTATTCAAAATGTGTGTGTGTGTGTGTACCTTTGTGTATGCTTTTCAAACTCCGGTAAAGACTGCAGGGGCACTTATCTGAAATAAGTAGGCCTGCCCTCCACCGCAGTCCTCGCTAGCAGCTCCATATGGTAATGAGCTGTGTAAGATGAAGAAAATATGTTTTTTTTTTTTTTTTTTGCAGCACAAACAACACTGCAGTTAATTCAGGAAGCGTACACATAATCCACTCACACAGTTTTAATGACAACAACACTTTTGCGAATGTAAAGTTCACGTAAAAAATAGAACAATGAGCTCATTTGTAAAAATATTACAATTAGCATTTTAGAAAAATTACATACTCTGAAGTGAGAGTCGCACTGCAAATATGTCAGACGCTACCTCGCTGTAATGATATGTGAGCAGCTGCCAAAACATAAATTGAACTGAATAACAAACTAGGAGGCTTGCCTGCCAAAGTGAAAGGGATGATGAGGTCATGATGTCCATCTGCGGTACAGTATGCGCAGTGTGTCAGTGTTAGCGTCTTCATTAACATGAAGATTGTTTTAATCTGCAGGAATTGGCCCATTTAAACATGCTGACATTTAACACTTGCGCCTCATTTTGAATTCCGGAAAGTCTGAGCTGACAGAGGAAGAAGAGAGAAGGCTTGTAGGTGTGGAGATTGGAAGTGTAGCTCTTCTTTGTGTCACATCACGAGTGCACTGCTACAATTTATTTTGAACCACAGCCCTTTACAAAACGCCTGTACCGCCGGACAATGTTTACCTTAGGGACAGAAATCAATTCAAAAATAAGAACAAGGCATTGTTGAATAAAAATGGTAATCATAGATCAAAACTGTCCAGCTGCACACATTGTGCTGAGGAAATGTCCTGATTTTTATCACAGTGCGGGTTTTATCTTTCTGCAGAGTTCTGGCTGTTTGTTGTGAAGGAACAACTGAATTCCCAGAGAAAAACATGATGCTTTCCAAAACTTAAGAGGCACAGACATGATAGGTATTGGTAAAGCAGATGTAATTAGTATTTATGAGAAGTTATTAGTTTCGTGACAAACTGCAGTGGATTCAGTTTGCTCAGGAAATATTCAGTAAGAAACCAGTGGACTATCAAAGAGGAGATGCTGACCAAGGTTGGAGTGAAAAATTTCTATATCAATATATTGTTCTTTTATTCTTTGTATACATCCATCAGCCACAACATTAATACCGCTGACAAGTGACATTGATAATCTTGTTAGAATACAACGTTCTGCGGCGAAACCTTGCATCCTGCTGACTTCAACTTACAGCAGCCACCTCAACGTTTTTACAGACCATGTACGCCCTCCATGGCAACAACGCTCCCTAGTTACAGCGGCCTCCAAAAGCTCCACAATGCTCGACCCCATAATCTGTTGAAGGATGGATTAAGGAACACAATAAAGAGTCCAAGGCTTTGACCCTATCCCTCAGATCCCAATCCAAACAAGCATAATGCAGGATGTTCTGGAACGAGCACGATTCATCCCACAAACCACAGAACCCAAAAGATCTGCTGCCAACGACCACAGAACACCTCCAAAGCGCTCCTGTGTCAGTATCTTAACAACGCAGAGCTGTTTTAGTGGCATAAAGGACGCTTACACGCTATCAGGCAGGTGGTTTTAATGTATGTCAGCATACATGTTTAAAGTTATGCTGAAAATGGAAAACAATGGGGTCATTGTTTATTAACATTCCAGCAATGTACTTCACAAACGAGTTAGCACCTTACCGAAAAGACACCATCTCACTCTGCTCAGCTGTGATACTCGGCTACATGTGCTGCAGGCAGTGCAGAGTACTGCCAACAACTGAATTGGAGTATGCTTGTGTAAATACTTTCTTTATGTAAGAATGTGGTTTTCCAGTTTGAGAGTACCGTTTCTTCAGTTTATATATGTTCACAATTTGAAATGCTTTCTCCCTAATCCCTACCCCATTTCTCAAATAGCCCCTGCTCAGGTATGAATCAGCTCAAAACTGTTTGCGCTCAGATAAACTGCTGCTTGCACAAATATGCTGTGCCTCGGTTTGAGTGCATCTTCTCACATTCAGACTGCATCCACAAAACTTCTGCTCTCTCAAGGACCTCAAGCATTTCATCTTAGTACTGCAATTACTTTTGACAGATTTCATTGGTAAAGGCACATTTTCAGCATAGGAAAACATCCATGACAATACGCTTGACTGTCAAGTGTTAGTTCTGCTTCGTAACGCCAAGTATATTATTAAGCAACAAACGGCAAAATGGACATGTTTTCTGGTTTCTCCTCTAGAAGCACGGTGGGTAGGACCATGCTATATGCTGTGTAAAAATGTGGCTATTATAGTCAAAGATTTGGGCACTGGTCTATGTAATAATTCCAAAAGTTCTACAAGAAAACAAGTGTGTATAATGAGCCCTGGAGGGCAGGAGCGGATAAAGCCAGTTCCACAGTTACAGCCTGCAACAGAAGTAAAGCCTGCAAGGAGGCAGTGATAAAACAGCAGATCAGCTGTCCGTACGTTTTCTGCTGGACAAACTGTGTGATGCCACCATTTCTAAGCATCTTTTTTTTTCTTTTTGCATTCTGTTCCTCAAGAAGTTTTAATATCAGCACATATCAAGCAATCAGGTTTCACAGCATCCATCAGCTTGTTTCAGCTATGGCATCTCTTACTTACCTCCGGCTGTGGCCCCAGCAACTGAAAACTAAAGCTTTCCAAGAGAGTGCACTGCTTGTGAGATCTACTGGCATCCAAGTTGGAAATTAGCCATAAGAACTACTTGTGTGTTTATAGCTGCAGGGGTGAAGCAGTTGAGATAATTACGTATGTGAGCATCCCCCATCAGTCCTACATTTTCTTGGAAGTGCTACTTGGATGGTTTCTTGAGCCGTGTGCTATTCAGGGGTAATTTGGTTTTGCTTTTTCTGCTTTAAATTCATAAATGGCATGAAAACTATTTCCTCACGAGCTGTAACTTCAGATGCATCTTCATTTTCCAAGCTGCTGTCTTCAAAGCCCTCAAGAAAGTGAAGAAACTGCAGCTCTGCAATAAACCGGACACCAAAGTACTGCAACATTATGTTGCTGTAATAGTAAGTAAACAAAGATTTTTTTTTTTTTAATCATTCTGGTTGCCTGGCAAACTCATAGTGATGATATGACTTTGGGAAGTTAATGTGCTGGAACGGGACACAGTCTTAATCTCCCACAAAACTACAAGTTCTTGTATTTACGCTTCAAACAAAAGACTAAATCCAAACCAACAGCCTAGTTGATTTATAATTTCCCAAACACTAAAAGCTCTGTCCCTGTGTGATGATAATCTAACTAAAACTTCACAACAGCAACAACCAACAAAACAGTATGACCTGCTGTTAGATCCTGATCAACCTTGTCTACAAGTTGAGGATAATTTTTAATTATGACTAATAATAACTGTTGCTCTGTGCACAATTAACACAACTTTTATGGAGATGCTCGCATTGATCCTGCTGTTATCTAATGTTTGCAGGTATTTTATAAACTCAGGGTAAAGACTCTTGAAAACAGCTGAACGTGTTACGGCCTGAACAAGGGGATATGAGGAAGAATATTCGGGACGCTCAATGAATCCTCTGACAGCTTCAGTCTGAATAGAGCATAGCGGCCGAGAGCTCCTCCTTCCGCCCTCCGCAGGCATGAGCAATCTATCACGAAGATTATTCAAGTCTGAATAAGCGGCTCGAAGATCCTGTTAACTTGTTTGCTTGCTCATACATTTTAACTGTTTAACAAACATGTTAACATCTTTAACAAGACAATTTTTTAATATTTAAATAAATATTTACATTTTCACATGCAAGACAGTTTAAAGATAAAATTCCACTGTTTCTAAAGCTTATTTATGAAACCTGCAGCTTCTCAATAAAAATCCATCTCTCACAAACACATCACATCAGACAGTTCACCTGTTTGATGCGAGAATAGTGCACAGAACGACTTGTTGTTGGATCCTGACCCAGACTGATCCTGTCTCCATACCAGGGATAATTTACAATTGCAAGTAACTGATGAAGTTACCAGCACTTTTGTTCCACGTGCACAAATGCACGCAGCTCTCTTTTCGCTTTGGAGATGCTGGGCTGGATTCTGCAGCTTTCTGATGTGCTGTTATTTAAGAAATTCAAAGGAAAGACTTTGTGATGTTTTAGACGAATATGGTGCTAAAATGTTGAAAAAGCCTTCCCTTAATCACACAACTTGCTTGTGTGTTGTGACTTTCATGGAAAAAAAGTGTCCTGAGCGCACATTCACACATGAAGCCAACATGTTAAGTTGCTGTCAGATTAAGGGAAAGGAGTGCATGTCTGAAAGGGGCTTATTCTATATATAGACCTTGATTCACAGTTATTAGAGGATACCGAACAGCAACCTCCTTCTCCTGAAACACAAAGCAAATGCAGAAGTGACAAAAAAAAAGTGCAGTTCCTCAGATGGCCATTTGGGGCTGAATCCCAAAGCAATTCAATCCCATGTTAAAATGTTCAGAATTACAGCAGAAATAAACACGTTTACAGTCCAGTACTAAAAGTATATTGGTTTCTGTAGCTAAATTTCCTGTTCATGACAACTGTGTGGGAGTATTTTTTTATGTAACTGACCCATTTAAATTTTATTAAGTCATTAAGTTATGCATAAATAATGGCATGACCACTTTAAGTGACAGCCGTGTCATAGAACAGTCAGTGACCCAGAGATGTTTGCATGGGCCACCTCAACTCCACTCACACTCTACCTCTTTGCTCGTTTTTGGATTATTCAGGAGTTACGAGGAGTCGGGCACTGCTAAAATGGTGACTGCCACACTAAGCTTCAAACTCTTTATATACAGTCTTTGGGAACTACATATTGATATTCAAATGATCATTTTATTCCTGACACATTCACTTGCTTTTTACAAATTACTACTGTATACTATTGTATAATGTCTATCCATCCATTATCTATACACCGCTTAGTCCTCACTTGGGTTGCGGGGGGGCTGGAGCCTATCCCAGCTGACTTAGGGTGAAGGCAGGGGACACCCTGGACAGGTCACAGGGCTACACTTAGAGACAGACAACCAAGCACACTCACATTCACACCTACGGATAATTTAGAATCACCAATTAACCTCAACATGTTTTTGGAGAGAACCCACGCTGCACGGGGAGAACATGCAAACTCCACGCAGAAAGATCCCGGATGTCCTCACTGGCACGTGAACCGACGACCTTCTTGCTGCGAGGCAGCGATGCTAACCACTGAGCCACCTTGCAGCTATTGTAGAATGTTACGAACATAATTGTTAATTGCAGTAGACGCATTAATGTATTCCAACAAACACCATTTTTTATATTGGTGTCTTTTCTTGGTATATTAATAGTAGCAATCGATAGTCTGGTCATCTGTATCCATCTCTTCATCTTCACACAGGCTTGTCACAGCATCCACACTCACACAGAAGCACACAGCAAGAGGGACCGTTATTAGTCATTCGCCGATGGATAAAATCTCTGTCACAATGTTCCATGAAGACACTTGAGATGAAATAATTTGCAGAGGTCCAGAACTGTTCAAAAGGTCGCCTAATTAACAGACACAAGGCGAGAGGAATTTGCTATCACAATCAAATTTGTGGCTAAAGTCCTCCTGGCTAACAAAACAGCTGCACCCACTTATCATGTGTGTCCAGTGGACCGTGAAGGTAGCCATCAAAACAAAGGCCCAGTCACCCACTAATAGGGTCTCTTGAAAATTCCAGGACCGTGTGGGTTGGAGGTCAGCACCTTTGGGTCCGTCACTGTCATATATAATACCTCTAATCATTATCATCTCCAAGCTGGTTTCTAATCAGGAGCAGGTACTTGTCACATCTACAAGCAAGGAAAACACCAGCAGCTGTGGGTTAATATTTCCTTTTTCTCAGTTTAAGTTCTTGCTTGTCTCAAAGGCCTCATCTTTGTATAACCTCTAATCTAAGCAGACTCTGTGCCATATAACCCATGAGTTTCACAGATAGCCTGGGGATAAAAACCTCTTGTTACCAAGCTACCCACTGCATGTTATGTATTCCAGTGGTCACTTGAGCATTATCTGTCTATCTTTCACATTTCAGAGTGTGAATGGGTACCGAGCTCACAGCAGCGGCTTTACAGAGACATAATTAGAAGGGAGAAGGTATGACAGATGGATTACAATCGTAATGGAGAGTGTGGAGAGTCTATCGTCCTAGCTGCAGTGCACCTGCTTTGTCTTTGGCATAAACAGCAGAAGAGGTAAGAATTTGTCTTCCTATACAGCATGCCTGTGGAATTATAAAATGTTTTTTCCCCCCCCTCCTTACAGCCACTGATTCTGCTTACAGTGATAAAGAAAAGCTTAGATAGCCTGATTTTATTATTCCAAAGCAGATGGTACAAAATGAGACATGGGGGCCCAGCAGCTCAGTGACCTTCATGTTGCTAATCTAACATTGCCCCAACATTGATCTAACACCTCACCCCTCACAGAATATGCATGACTCCAAACAGGCTGGTGGCCCTCATGCTTACGAACAAATCACCTCGACATGCAATTACCTCCTCCTCTGGAGTTATTTCTTTCCTGTGGATACGGCCACCCTTTCATTTGAGTCTGGGAATTAAACAGGTTTCCGGGTTAATTAATTTGACAGACAGAGCCCATTGTGCCTGGTGTCAGCCCAAAAGGAAATCTTATTGCCTCTTGTCCTGAAGGTTGACTTTTTATTGTTCTTTGATTCGGCGTTCTTTAAAGGAGCACACAGCGCCAGACCTGTAATTGACTTGAAGAAGACAGCATCGAGTAGACATATTATCGAATGCTTGAAACAAAAGCTCTGCCGCTTTCATAGAAGGCAATAATTTATCTCGCAGGGTGCATCGAAATGCTGCACACCCCTGGCATTTGGAAACTACGGCTGCTTCCGCTTGTTCGGTCAGCTGCATATTGAACATAAACCTCTTGCAGGACACATCCTCATCGCTCCCCGCTTGTTGCTTCATCTCGTGGCGAAATTGAAAAGGAATTTATCCGAGTTTGCGCGCGCACACGTGACACCGCCTCTGCGTGAGAGTGGAAAAGGAGAAAGAGAGAAGATCCAAACCGAAGGGTAATCTCAGTCTAAATCACACGGCCTCCCCAGGGAAAAGGCCCCTCTTCCCGGGGTTAGTCAGTGAATTAAATCATGGTGAGGGCCCCATTTTTCAAAAGTAACCTTTCCGTTGACAGTGTAAGTGGGAGTCAGGCTCTCACCACAGAGTCCGAGCAGTGGAATTAGTGTCGTGCGTTGCGACACCAGTCTCTCAGGGTGTCATTTGTAAGGGCTGTTGCTGCATTTTTCCATTCCTGCCTGTCTGTCTCGGTGTGCTCACAGCGGAGGTGGCCATCTGCCTCCCTCTTCTCTTTCACATCCCCCCGATTTCTCTCCTCAGCAGTCTCTTCCCAGCAGTTCCCACACAGTTTCCTTAAATGTATTTTTAGTGCATCTCATGAATTTTGGCCCCGGCGTACACTGTGTGCACCCAAAAACCACATTATCACGCCTGGGGTTGGACATGCACAATTTGCCTGTTGAAAGATATTCATGTACTCTGTGTGGCTAATGGAGATAAATACACTACATGGCAGGATTAGGCTTGAATTAATCTCTATTCAACTTAATTAATTAGAAATTTGTCCATCCAAGCCTGTAATGTCAATAGGACAAGTTTCAATTAGAGCTGCATCGCCTTTTCTAATCTTTTAATTGAACAGAAACTAATGGAATGAACATGTTCATAAAATGGGTTTGTATGCCACATAATCATTTCCACGATACAGCAGCTCTCAGAAGCTGTTTATTACTCAATGATCAAGCAACTTCGCTGACTTATCCTGTAATCCACTTTCTGTTTCCTGTTCCTCACACAAGTCCTGCTATTGTTGCATGCGTGGTGGTGGTGGCCGGTTTTGAAGCGGTCAGTTTCTGGGCTAACATGAAAATGAAGGTTTATGCATAAATTATGTGTTTTACAGAGCGCTCAGTCGGCAGCTTTTCTCACACTGTAACCCAGTGAACATGTACTCATTAGCAGAACCTAACAATATCTATTATTACTCCTTTTTTTTTTTTGGGAGGGGGGGGAGGAATATGAGATTTACTTTTAATTCCGAGCAGAAACTACCTTTTTAATTAATGCCTCAAAATTGCCAAGTGAGTCCCCGGCTAATGCATGCCCACGAAAGCAAATTATCATAATCTGCTTGTTTGTAAAAGTACCATCTGTGCAATTAAATAGCTCGGTGATGATAGGGTTTTTGTTAGAGGGGGGAAAGATGCGAGGGCTCCTTGCTCCTGAAGGTGTGGTTAATTTTCACCACTGTGTGCCAGTGTATGTGTGCCAGCAGGATGTGTGTGTGTTTGGAGGTGGTGGGTGGTGGATGGAGGTTGGAGGAGAGGGGGGGGGGACGCACCACAGGATGAATCAGGAGTGTCTTCTGAAGGAAGGGTTGCCTGGGAGACCGGCCTGGACCCCTCCAAACGTGTCTGTTCTCCTCCCTCCCTCCTCCGTTTTAAAGGTGCATCAGTAATGAATCCAAAACTATTTCAGGAGAGGCACTTTTTTTTTTCTCTCTCCTTCATACCTGCAGCTTCGTCTGTGTTTTGCCACAGATCTGTTTCATGCCTGCAACAGTCAGCATCAAACGACGAGAGAGAGAGAGAGAGAGAGAGGGAGAGAGAGAGAGAGTGGGGTAAAAACGAAACAACACTTCTTTTTTTTTCGTGTGTGCGCGCTGGTGTGTTTGAGGGGATAAAGGAGGGAGGAGAGGCAGAGAGAGATTATAATGCTGAGATGCAGCGCACTCACAGGCACTCAGAGGAACAATTGTCTTATTATTCAAGTCTGTAAGTGCTGTTTGTTCGTCTTGTTTACCTCCTCTCATTTTTTTTTGAGGAGCGCTAACTTCCTGGAAAACCTTGCCATGAAGTGATGCTAATCTTCTTTTTTTTTCTCCCGTTTTTCTTTTTTTTTTTTTCGGCAACTGAATGACGTCTCGCATGGAAAACGGGGCTGAAAACTCGGCGCACGCAGTGAATCCCTCACTGTGACTCATTCATTTTGTATTATGCGACCGGTTGCGGAGACGGAGAAAGAGAAGGAGATTTAATTAGCTGGTTTTTTGTTTTTTTTTAAATTGTTATTATCTCTCAACAGTACGGAAAGCACATCAGCGCTCCTGTTAATCGTCCCTCTTTTTTTTTTTTTCTCTCTTTTTCTTTGGAGACTGTGGAGATGATTCGCACCCCTGGGAGGCAGACGCCGAGCGAGCCATCCCTGCGCTCCCGTGGACTTCGGTGCCAGAAAGAATGTCACCCACTTCTGCCGGTGTCCTAACGTTTTCAAGTGTTGATCCTGAGAGATAAATCCAGAAATTCGCTCTCCGGCTTGGTTCACTTGCTTAGAATTGCGGAGGCTCGTCAAGATCGCCTGTGTCAGTTTCTTAACGGCGGTTTTTCTTTTGTTTGGTTGGATTTCGCATAAATGGACACACAAAAAAAAAAATTAGGCCAGTTCATACGTGGCGGGTCTCCTTTCACTAATATTCTGGGATGTAGCCTTTCGTGAATAACCGCGAGGAGCTTCACCATTCAACAAGCTGCACCGCTCACTCCCGGTTGCAAAAAAAAAAAAAAACGATGGGCGCAGTTTGCCTCAGCCTTCTGCTGCGTCTTGGTTCTTCAGCCCAGCTTGTTGAATCTCCTCCCTGGTGACAAGAATGGGTTCGTTTATAACAAACTTGTAAGCCTCCCTGGGTGTGTTTTTTTGTTTTGTTTTGTTTTTGTTTTGTTTTGTTTTGGTTCTTTGCATCGGCGGATTTGCAAGGCTTCCCCTTAAAAGTTGATCATGGCGCGTCCCGGTGAATGCGTGAAGCTGAGCTGGTTATGGAGGCTGTTTTGGCTCATGAGAACTGTGGTGGATGTCGCGCTGCCTCAGGAGACTTACGCGCCCCATTCGATACGGACTGAGGGGCACCTGACCCTCGGCGGACTCTTCCCGGTGCACACCAGATCGATCGACGGCACGCCGTGCAGGGACCTGAAAAAGGAGAACGGCATCCAGCGGCTCGAGGCCATGATGTACGCGTTGGACCAGATTAACCAGGACGAGCAACTCTTACCCAACATCACCTTAGGCGCACGGGTGCTGGACACTTGCTCGAGAGACACGTACGCCCTGGAGCAATCGTTAACTTTCGTGCAAGCCCTGATCACGAAGGACACCTCCGACGTGAGGTGCACGAACGGGGAGCCACCGGTGTTTGTCAAGCCTGAAAAAGTGGTGGGAGTCATCGGAGCCTCGGCGAGTTCAGTATCGATCATGGTTGCCAACATCCTACGCCTCTTTCAGGCAAGTCTTTGAGCGTGACCACTGCTTGTCGTGGCTGTGAAATAGTCGAATATCTCCCACTTATTTTAGCAAGCTTTTCTGGTAGCAATTGGGAGAAGAGTGAAAGTGATGCGCCTTCTTGTGGCTATCCACCCGGTTAACGGGAAGCAGATAGAAAGCAATGCAAAAGTGGTAAACAACTATCTGAATCAATCCCTTATGCACAAGAAATGTTCACAAGTTGGTGTGAGAATTGATGTGTGTACTTCTCACTGAGGCTTCTTCTCTCCATCTTTGGATGAGAATAGGTGAGGTGAAGTGAGTTTTTTTTTTGGGGTGGTTTTCCAATCCACTACACAGTGTGCAGAAGACAGCTGAGAGTGCTGTTGCTTGTCCCCGGTGGTGCTGAAGGAACAGCTCCCGTCTGTTCCAGTCTCACTCCGGAGTCTGGATGAGTGGGCACTGACAGCCTGACACAATCACACCCCAAACTCAACAACCCCCTCCTGAGAATAACAGGCCTGTTTCATGTGATTGCACATGATTATATGAGCCTCTTGTATGGTGAGACTGCAGGCGTTATTTTATGAATTGTTTTGAACCTGAAAGCCAGGCTTTATGGTCGGCTTGGCTTGCTTTTATCTACAGGGGGGCCTCCCTCCCTCTTTGGAAACGAGCTCGTTCCAAACTCTTTGTGGCCTAATCGAGCTGGATGGCTGCGAGTAAATTAAATGAATTTGCAGTGCTAATTCCCCCCAAAAATAGTCTTAGATTGGGTTCTATGGGAAACACCTCTCAATTCCTGTTGGCTGGGTGTCAACTGATGGTGTTGGTCCACTGCTGGTGCTGCAGTAGAATGGAGAAAGACACAGCAGGGCACCAATGCAGCGGGTTAATTATTTAAAACACATCTCCATTGCAAAGTGTCCAATTACTTGAAATATCACGTGAATGATTTTCTTCATTTTCTCGCAAAATAGTTTTTGTCTGGTGCGAGGACAGCGGTGCCTCACCGGAGCTGTAGTGTTGGCGCTAATGATTTGTGGTCTGCAGACTGTAACTCACAGTCTTGTCATTTGGTGTTTTGTTTGAGCTCAATTAGACAAACCACGAGCTTGGCTCTAAGTAGCTGTTTAACTGCAAGGCCATCGATGTACTTAGGAAGCTTTTACACCCCCTCCCATCCTCCTTCTTTTCCTTCCACACACATACTTCCACACAACACTCTTGTTCAGTTATTTTTTTATTTTATTTTTTAAAAGCAGTCCTCCTCTGGGGTTTTGTGGCTCCATCGACTGGACAGTTAGACTGATGGTCCCCCACCACAACCTTCAGCTTGGCTCTGGTTCCTATTCAGTCTGTGTAGGCTGAGTTAACATATTAAATTTTTATTATTCCAAGTTGGTAAAGCCCTCCAGTTATGCTTTGAAGCATCCTCACTACACTCATTATTTTGTTGCAGAATGCGAGGGTTGTGAGACTTCCTCTATTTCATGCAAGCTGCGTAGCATTAACTTGTATGCGTTTGTGAAATTTGGAGGCTCTAAGGCAAGAGAGATTAGTCCCTAATTCTCTTTATTCTTTCCTGCTCACACCTGGTGCACCAGCATGTCTGTAAGTGTCAGGCTGTCAGAGTGTAGGTGTATTTCATGTGCAAGGTGGTGCTGAAGCTCAGGCGTTGTAATCAAGCATGAGGAATCTACGGATTGACAGCAGTTGTCATCCAGCTCCGTCCATCACTCTGCATTTCTTCTCATTTCCCCAAAGTGAAGCTGGAAAGGTAGATTTAATCACCGCACGCAAAATCCGCTCACCTGAGAATGGATACGTTCAGTCCGCCTTCAAAACCGTTCTCTCCCCCCACACACGTTTTCGGCGTTGCCAGTGGTGAGGGTGTTCTTGATAATAAGGATGCTAAATTAAATGTGAGGCCACATGGTATCGTATAATCAATACGTACCTGAAGCGCAAGCTCCCAGCCCATTTACCCTCATTAGTTTTACAGCGTTTGATTGGTGTGTGGCAGCAATTACGAGTTTCTGAGATTGTTTTCAACTGCACTCCATCAACTATCAAATGATTCCAGTCAAAAGCTTGAGAGAACACCTGTTCAGATGTAATTAAAGAAGCAAATCAGATTTTTATTTTTTTCCCCCCTTAAATCAGGAAGAAGACACTTCAGATGGGCTCTGTGTTCAATTTCTTGTCATAGCCAATGGAAATTTATTATTGACAGACAGGCAGGAATAGATATTTTATTCATCCCTTTGGGGAATTTCGGTCCATAACTAAGAAACCTGAAGGACTTTCAAGTTGATTCTTTATACTTCAAAACAACAATGACCTCTACCTGAGCTGTCCTCCTAGCCTACTTCCTGCATTGTTGTCAGTGAACATCATCAGGCCATTTTGTATCTCACTACTCCTGTGATAAGTGCATCATCAGGGAAGCTAAATAATGATTGTAGATTTTATGTGCCAGATTCTAAATATCATACCTGTCTATTCAAGACATGAGTAGCTGCTGAACTGTTAATGCTCGGAAATTGACATGAGGAATAGATTTTTCTGAGGACCCAAGAGGGTTGATCAATACTGTTGCCATGGTGAGGCCGATTTGCTGCTAAGATGTTTTTATTTCAAGGCCTTTCATGCTGTGTTGGAAATGAGAAGCAACAATGCCATGGGAGGGGGAAAAAAATCAATCAACCAAACTTTTGAATTGTTATCAGGAGCTATGATACTGTGCACCTAGAAAAATCATCCGCTGCTCAATCTGTGCGAGGGAACAGGATGACGCTGCGGTTGAAAAGACCCGGCAACTTTGCCCATTTGTAAGTTTTGACTCCTTGAATGAATCCTGAAATTGATTTTTATCCAAATGACATTTACATCAGGGAGTGAAGCCTGCTATTCTCTGTCGCATCTCCGCTCCCAAAGGCAGAGGCAAAACTTTGTATTGAACGCAGGTGAACTCCGTCTTGTCCTCCTGTCTGGGGAAGCGGCCCCTTCAGACTAGCTGTCTAAGTGAGGCATTGACGTCCTCTGCTCTCATAGCCCTGACAGGCTCCAGTCGGCTTTTTATCTCTCCCTTTTTCACCGAATCATCACTGTGACTGATTTGAGGGAGATTGAAGCCTTGCAGTGTGATCTATTCAGCTGACAGTGGTAAAGATGGACACCAAAGGAATATGATGGCTGTGTGTGTTACGTAGCGAGCTCTGAAAGTGACACCGACTGCCAGTGGTTAAATACGCCTGTTTTTAAAAAAAAAAAAAAAAAACAGTTGCCATTTGTCCCTGCGGCAGCTCAGATCAATTAGTCACATTTCTTGTACTGTATTCAGCCATACCATAAAAGACACAATTGGTCCACCAAGTACGCAGCAGATACACACAGTGTGCACACAAATAGTGCTGTTACCATTGCTGAAGGATTGAAAACACAACTGTCTTGTGGATGTTTAATGATCCACACCAGTGGCTTCGGCTCTTGTATTTTCTCTCCATCACTTGCTAATTGGCTTTTATTCAGACTGTGACACAGAAGCCAAACTCAGTACATTTTAACTTTATAACAAGTAACGGAAACATGAATAACAAAGAAAACAATTTCTGAACTTCACACTTTTCCCCTAACTAAGGTTCAGCTTTTTAGTAAACTCATAAGTAAACTTTTTTTTTAAGGCTACAAATAATGGTGTTGTTTCTTACTGTATTAGTAGCACTGACTAGGACAGTGACTTGAGATTTGTTGTTTACTGGCATGTCATTGGTGTTTAACATCATACACATCACACAACATCAATCTATAACATACTAGAACATAGAAAGATAGGGTGTATATTTCCAAATGTTTCCCTTTTAAAAATTTAGCAGGATTTACCTTGCGGGTGGAAACTTGGCTGTATATGGACTAGAACCCAAACATTATATCGGTTGACCGATATTGGCCTGTCACAGATATGCTGGTATCATCATATGTGGTCTAATAGGTGCCAATATGAAAACTTGTGTGCTTTGGGTAATTCAGAAATCATGTCATCACAAGCTTTGTCCAGCACAGTGCCCGTCAAGTCTATTTTTTGCAATACTATCCATCACAGTGTGCAGCACATGTAGCAGAGACTGCATCAGAGCGGAGCAGACACCGGTGTGGAGTCAAGCGGTGTTCTCAATGCAAGCTGCAAACGAGTCTCTGATATACATTACTGCAAAGTTAATAAACAGTGACCCAATTTTCCCCTTTCAATATTGAAAAAAAAAAAAAATCCAGTGTTGGTCGGGCTCTATTATGAATGGCTTTAATAAGTATTTCAAACCGACCCAAAGTCGTCCGTTTGTCTTTGGAGTTATTCACAACAGAAGAATAGAATTACTGAATATTACGATATGAGTCTGAGTGTGGCTTAAGTTTGATTTCTCCCCTCCAGTCAATTCAAACAGAAAGTATAATTTCATTTTTAGTTTTAACTCAGGAGACACAGACATTCCAAAAAAAAAAAAAGAAAAAAAAGTCTTTGCAGTAGTTGGTAATGATCCTCTGCACAACATTTCAACCACACATGGCCTCCTAAAGGTTAAAATGAGGGTGTGAACACGCTTGTATTTATAGATGAGCTGTGATGACACATCAGACATCATCTGCGAATGTGGTCACTAATTAAATACATGTGAGGACAGTATACCTAATTATTCAATCACTAAGTATGTGCACGTGCACTCATGTGAGCGCATTACATCTAAACTACAATACCGGTTCATGGTCAAAATGTTGCCTTGTCTGTGTAGAACAATAGAAGAACTGGGAATGAGCAACAAGGCAGTATTTACTTATTTGTCGGTTGTATTGTTGTCATGCAGCACAAATGAGCATCTACGCTTATCGCTCAGAACTCTCCAAAAGAAGGCTGACCCTCAGAATGAATAGCAAGTTTAAGTTTTTTCTTTTTTTTTGTCGTGATCTGATGACACCCCTTTCGAAAATAACAGAAACTGCCTGGCAGACTGTAAAGCGCTGATGAGTCATCAGTTACACTAACACATTTATGCAGATTTTGTAGCAAAGTGCAATTTATCATATTCATGATCAAAATTTTTGCTTTTTGCCTCGCACATAAACCATTTAAAAGGCCACATGGAATTGAAGTATAAAGTAAGTAAATCTTTTTAACTGAGCATAAAAAAAATAGTTGTAATAAATGTTATACTGCTTCTAGAATTGTTAGGGAAGGCTGTGACACAAAAATAATGACAAAAAATAAGCATATTCAGAGTGAACTGTGGAATTTGAAAAGGAATATGCCGTTCTTTATTTTATTATTCATCCTGTGTGGATATACTGAATATATTATCTGACTCACACTTGTGGTCCTTGGGACTGAGGAGCCTGCTGGTTTTCATTCCAGCCATTTAATCAGATGCTGACTTATGGCCAGTTCAAACTAGAATTGGCAAGGTGAAATGTAATCACACGGTGTGGAAAAATGCATGTGAGATAGGAAAGAATGTGGGCAGGGTTACACGCATAAGCTGCAGATGTTAGCATCACTAACAGGCTGACACTAATTCAAAAAGTTGAGAATTATACGCCTTTTCATATCAGTGTCTGAGCGCTGAAGTCTTCCCCACCCCCCCCTTCTCTCCATCCTTGCGCTCATGGCCAGCCACACACCACGGACCACCTTCTATTCCCTGTGTTCTTTAAGCATGCAGGTATACAAACAGGGATGTAAACAATCAATGCTTATCTAAGGACAGGTCAATTCCACCTGCTCTTTTAAATTGGCTGGAGATCCATGTGCCTTTGCTATTTCCCAGGCCAGAGTTCAAACAAATTGAACTGTGCAAGAAGTGAACAAGATCAATTTATAACAAGAAGCAAATGTGTCTCACTTTTGTTAGTGTTAGAATGGCAGCAATTGGAGAACTATTGATCCCGTAAATCTAGAACGTGCACGGACTTGTTGTCGGAGCTGATTTTTGAATATATGTTTTGGCGTTTTCTCACCGTCTTCAGAGAATGAACTGTACTCAAGCAGATTGTGTCAAATTCGATAGGAAAACCCGCAGTCAGACACGCAAAGGCAGCAGTTAAACTGAAAACCACACCGAAAAACGTTGCCTAATAACAACCTCGCTCTCCTAAATTTCCACCCGTTTGCTCTTTTCAAAAGAAATTGCGTTGCGAGCGAGTGCTGCTCAGTGAACCAGGTGTATATTCACACACACGCATGAACAACATAGCATGAGCAACATGATGCAATATTAATAAAATGAATAAAATATCCCTGTGTTGGACAAGATGTCATTGCAGTTGACATGAGGTCATTAGGTCAGCTGTCTGCCACGGGGAGAATATGAGAAACCATGCACGCCTAATATTAAGGTCTTGGCTATTCCCACAGGCCCTGGGGGGATGGCTCACTTTATTATTCAGCGACATAATAGCTTGCTATACGAATAAATGCTTCCTCAATGAAAACACAGCTAGTACATTCCTATTTGTTTTCAGACGTATTGTGCCTCCGTTATTGCGGTGCGATTCCATTTATAGCTGACAAATGTTGATTCAGTGTCTTTAATGAGGTGCCATCCCTCATTCATACTCGGGTTTGGGGTCTTTGCTCGACAGCTGCAGCAGCTTGCATCTCTCAGTAGGGTTGTTACCCCCTTCTTTTTTTTTTGATGCCACCGCATTGAAGGGAAGGAAGAGGACACCTGCTAAAAAGCTTAGCCACGCTCACACTGAGGTCACACCCGTGTCCTGTCAAAACTTGTTGTTAGCGTGACTGTAAAATGTGACAAGAATAGCACTTAGACTTTGTTGGAAGTTTTTTGCAGTTTATCTGGGGACCAGAAGGAGCCATGGAAAGAGGAAACCCCATTACGTCCGATCCTCTTACGGGGATGAGTGGAGAAGCATGAGGAGGTCTCTGCTGGCTGCTGGTTGGCCTCTCACCCTACGAAAAGGGAAACTTGTCCCCGTTGCTTGAGCGGAAAACGATCCAGTGTGGGCTGAAAGGCATTATTACAGTGCTCATTGTAGTTTGTTTCAGTGCCGCGATCCATGCATCATTTTGGACAGAGCCTGAATTACAAAGACACTTAGCCGTAGTGGACTGCTGCGCTGTGCGACTACATAACATCTAAGTCGGTTTTTCGCTTTAGAAACCTCATACGAGCACAAAATGTCCACAGATCAATAAGAAATTTGCATTAAATATGATCTGTTTTTTTTTTACCAGGCACTTGTCTCACAGTTCTTCAAATCCTGGTAAATGAGTTAACTGAATTAGTTAAAAGGCTGCTTTTAGCGCTGCCTGTGAGAGTGTCTGCCGCTTCAAAAGGAGGCATGTGTTGTGGTTCCTCTCAGGCCCGTGTTCGGGTGCTTTGTTCTCAGTTTTATCGCTTTCTCACCACTTTTCTCATCCAGCTCTGAAATCTCAGGGCACCTTCGAAATTATATTGCACTTAAGACTAATACTGTGGATTTACTTGTCAGGCAGAATTCCCTCTCAGCACATAAAAGATGTTCCATTTTAAGAGAAAGGTGCAAACAAAGGAAACACTGCTTCAAGACGTCCTGTTTACCATTTATAAGCTACATATAAACCTTTAACAAATTATTTATAACACACTACATTACAGGTACGCGGCTATATTTTTTTAATGCGCAGCTTCTATAGAAAGTATTGCCCCCATTGGACGTCTTCCCTTTTTATTGCTTTTCAACACTGAATCGTGGTCAATATAATTGGACCTTTTGCACAAGAATTCACCCGAAAAAAATACTCTTTCATGTCAAAGTGGAAATTGATTTCTACAAAATAATGATCATTCATTCTCCCAGGAGCACCCATATATGAAGGCTGGTGTATGAACAGATAATACATGACATTAATAAACACTTTATATCGATGTGTTTGATAGTGTATTAGATACCCTTTATTAAATGTTTGTGTCATGTGTAAAGTGTTGTCAGCTCTCTAAGGTGCTAAATTGGGCTACATGCGAGCATCACAAAGTCAAATGGTCACAATTGCAATTCTAATATGCTGATGTTTAGCAGGTTTTGTTCACTTTGTTCACAATCTCTAAGCTACCACTTGATAATTAGCACTAAACACTTAGTACAGATGACAGGAATTACATTTGTTCTGCACGTAATTTGTCATTCAACAAAGCATTTCCACCTGCTTTTTTGCATTAGATTAAAAGTGAAGTCATCGCCGACGTGACAAAGGGTCTTAAAGAGTCACTGATTTTCGTGCCAATCCATTCTGATAAACTGGTTTAGACATTTCTCTCGAAATCTCTGATGTGTAATGGTGCTCTGCAGTAAAGACATGTCAGACTATCACCAATAGTCATTAGGATTCAACCTCTGGGGACAAAAAGTGTCGATAGAAATTTTCATGGTTGTCCATCCAACAGTTGCTACAGTATTTTAGACTGGACCAAAGTGAAGCCTCAACACGTTTCAGTGTCTCTGTCAACTTTTGCAAAAAATGATAATGCAACATTATACTTTAAATTACAATATACTGGCATGCTTTAACCTTAAAAGGGACAGGAGGTGAGCTGCTCACATGGCTGTCTCGCTGTCCCTGGAGGCTGGTGGCACGAGGCTCTGCTTGGACTGCAGGCCCATGTGAGGGCTCCAGTGCAGGCATGCCATTGAAGAGCAGTAAGAACTAGACGGAGACACGCCACACGGCAGCCAGAGCTGCAAGAGAGGGAGGAGAAAACCACAGTTGTCCTTCTGCTTCTGTCTTTGTATTATATCAGTTTTTTTCTGGTGGTATTGAGTCATGCAGATGCGGTCGATTTGTCTTGATTAAATTATTATTCATTCATAATGAGCACTATTTACTTTTATTTATTATGTGATTGTGTTATTATTCTGGTGCATTCATGTGTAATTAATGAAAGAAGCATTTTGCCAATTTAGCTGGTCACAATTGAGCAGATTTTAACTATTTGCTGGTTGGTTAGTTTAATTCATGACAAAAAAATAATAATGCAGAACCGGATAATGATTGTTTTGCGTACAAAATCGTTATATGAAGCTGTCAAATACATGTGCCAAAGTAAGAAAAGTACAATTTTTCCCTCTTAAATGTTGTAAACCAATGAAGTGGTGCAAAATGAGGGATCACTAGAAAGTGTATACGTCAGTGCAACAGTGGTAATAGTAGTAGTAAACAGTTTCTTTGTGTCACTGATGTTTAAAACGTGGTCAAATAAGACAGAAAATACCCTCATCCTTCCAAATATACCGTGAAGTATGTAAAATTCAGCGCTGGTGTTTGCAGGCGTCTGTGTGTGTTTCACTTGTGTGCGTTTGCTGTTTGTGTCTCAGAAATGTCAGGGTCCAGTGTGCTCTCTCACACAGTATACATAATAAACTGTCATCGGGATTCATTCCTTGTCCTTCAGTTCTGTTATTACAGCAGGGCCTCAGGGAGCATCAGAATGTTTTCAAACAACAGGCAGTAATAACCATTATATCAGCCGGCACACTGTGGAAGTTTATAGGGAGACTAAATTATTAGAGTGCAGCATAGGCCTGGGGTAGTTAAGCTAAAATACCTGTTGATTTTACATGTGAAAATGAAAGAGCGGAACTTCAAAGTTTCATTAGCTTCAATTTCATTTTGTCTGTATTTCCCTGGAGATAATGTTTGGTGAGGTCTTTTCTTTTTTTTTTGCTTCTCTTTCTCTCTGGCTAGCTATGCGGTGGTGTGTTGGTGCGGTTTGAAACGTGTTTGTGTGTCTCTGCTCTTTTGAGCTTGAAAAGTATTCTGTGCCTCAGCAGCCAGAGCATACATAAAAAATCAGTTGACAGGATTACTGTTTTCAGATGCAAATCCTGGGGGATTTCAAGTGCTCTCTGAAACGCCTGCATGTGACAGTTACATTGATTTGGGGGAAGACCTCAATCACCATTGACATTTTGCAAATTAGGAAAGCTCTTTTCCTTCAAATAGGGTTGCTTAAACTACAATTGACTACTGGACAGAAGCTATTGATGACAGAATATACTGTTTTTTAGCAGCCTTATCAGTATTGAAGCACTCACGTGTTGGCCGTAATGAGGCTAGGGGGGATCAATAGCAGGTTGTTTATCAATAGATTATGCATAGAGCTGCCATTTGCCCTCTACCTGGAGGTCGAAGGCCAATAAAATGGGATATTTGCTCGCAAATTCACTCAGACATTTTGGAAACAGAAATGTCTGTATGTTGCATCATCCAGTCAAGCTTTATTCTCGCTGCATTCTTGCCAGTGGGCGCAATTCTAAAATGTCTATAGTATTTAAACAGGCTAATTTTGTTTCGAGATAATGATTGCAAAGTATTTTGTACAGACTCAATCAGATTGGTGCAGTTTTTATAATATGGCCGAGAGTGTCTCTAATGAATCCTGTATGTGTGCTCTTGCATTAATTGCATTTTCTGGGATTAAAATGTCTTCATTCAAAAAAAATTAAAGGGATTCGTCTCACATATTGCAGCAAAAATGTTGATTGAGGTTTGACTAAATGTTCCAAAACAACATTTGTTTGAGTCCAAGCTCTCTATTGAGTCTAATTATGACTGCTGTCCATCAGGAGCAAAGAAAAAAAAACAAGTGGAGTTATTTTATTATAGGAAAGTCCACAGAGGAAGCAGGTTGGTGCAGATGGTTGAAAATTTCTTTAAACTGTCACTCCCAAACTCAAGTGAAGTAGGTATTACTGTAATATTGATCCTAAAGCTCCCCTAGGTTGCATTTTTAACCCTTTGCTTGACCTTAACCATGTTATATTATGCCTCAATTATATGTGTAAAATAGGGACACAGTAATAAATGATGTGCAACTCTCCACATAATTAATAAGTCCATGCGTGTGTGTGCATTAGCTTCAATTCATCACATTACATTGGGTCCTTACTTTTCCTCTGGGAACAGATGTGTGTTTCCTCTCAAGGTTAACCATTAGATTTATTTTTGGCGATCGCTACTGTGAGGATTAGGTTGGGGTGGTGTAAGGACTGAGGTTACACATATAGCGGTTATGGCTGAGACGCGTCTCCAGGGAATTCATGTACCTCAATGCAATATCCTCCTAAATGACAAAAACATCGATGTGTGCGGGTGTATGTTTTATTGTGGCGGTAGTCCTTCGCTCTCAACCAATTTTCCAGTTCCTGTGCACAGCTGGAAACACATCACACCTTTTTATCTAGAGAAACCATCGACACTGAGGTTATGATTTTGAATGTGATCTAATAACATAAAATAAATGAACACGAGGCACTTCAAAGCTCTCACTCTGCTGGTCATAGATGACAAAGGTGACTTGGAACAGTGCACTTTATATATGTGTTTCTGTACCGACTCACACTACAACGTTAATATTTTATGTTTAAGCCATATGCAGTTCACATAATCCTTTCTTTCTTCAAGTACTGTATTCATGGGTTTAGCTTCGGTAATACTGCTATAGAGGAATTTTCTGTGTCTGAACCCTGTCATCATTTTAGTATTGGACTTTGGATTAATGTCTTAAACTGTAGTTCTGAAGTTCTTGCAAACACAAAATGTGTATATAAAATCTTTTCCTTATAAAACTCTTGTATGAACTTCTAGCAAAAAAAAAAAAGAAGAAAAAGTTCACCACATTTCCTTCATTTTGTATTTTGGATGATCAATGAGCTGGAAAGTTTAAAAGCCTGTTTTTCCAGGTCTTCTAAATACATATTAAAGGTGTTGTGTTTGTGTTATTTTAGCTCGTTTGACAAACGGTGCTATTCGCAGACTTGAGATCCACATGAGCTGTTTTGAGAAAGTGGCGCGCTCGTGTACTTGTTGGGGGGAAAAAAAGAAGAGATAACCCTTCAGTAGTGATGTGTGACAGTTCCATTGTATTTTTCTGGGCTCATTCCTGTTTCGGCTGGTTAACCTGTCGCAGAGTAATTGTCTGATCTGGCGTCTGTTGCGCATCTTTGATTCTGCCTCTGAACTGCATGCCAGTGTGCAGCCTCCTTACACTTTGTCTCACTGCGAGTGGAAGTTATGCGAAATGTGCGTGTCACAAAAACACATTCCACATAAATCTTCTCGGTCCATTAGTCGAGACACTTGCCTTGATGAATCATGATCTCAGTTAGAAAGGGAGTCTGTTTACACATAATAGCTCTGTCTCAAAGACTGTGTCCAGTTCTTCCAGAATTGGCAGGTTATTCAGTACAACACTGGTAAAAGAAAAAAAAAAAAAAGCTTCTTGTGCTCAGTGAGTGGACAATTGTCCATTGTTTGGGCTGTGCAGTCGTGCCAGTGTGTTGCTGACGGGAATACAAGGCCAGATGCCCTCAGTGATGCACTACACCAGCAGAGCGGAGCAGAGAGCCCATAGCCCGCCAGGTCGCGAGCGGACATGGGATCATTCTCATCAGACTGTGCCGCAGGGTAGAAGACAGCAGACGTACATTTAATGAGCTGTACTTAAAGGGTTTTTTTTGTTCTTCTGGAAAGTTTAAAGGCCTTTCTTTATGTGTAACTGCTCAAGAGCACGAAACAGTAACTGTTGTTACTGTATTGTTACGTCTACTGATAACAATGGCCACAGGAACAGTTGTATAACATGTTTGCTTTTTGCTTTTTTTTTTCTCACAGTTTTCAAAGGACTGGAAATCATGTTTGCCAATAATGGTACATTATCATTTGGCAGTTATGCATTTTAAACATTCAATGCTGCATTATCCAGTGACCATAACAGGACAAAAGTTACTGATCACGTGATGCTTATTCTACTGCATTGCAAACTACCAAAACCAATTTCTAGAGTGTTCCGACATCTTTACATGGAATTACTGTGCACCTGTAATGGTAGAAATACGGTTTAAAATGTCTAAAATGTAGCGTAATCTTTGCAAAATGAACCCACTGGTAGAGTCGGAAAGTAAAGAGGAGGATTTACATGCATAACTTTGTTAATGCTCAAATCTCATTACTCAGGTGTGGTTTGCAAAATCAAACTTAAAATTTTAAAAAAATGGACAAGTATACAGCAAAACTAAGTAGCCACAGCTGTGCTACAGGCTCTGGAGGCTGTACTCACTATGTTTGCCATCTTAGTTTGGCGTGTGAGCATGACACTGTACACAGAATAAAGCTGGATGGAAATGTCTTCAGTATTCAGCAAATTCCTAAAAAAAAAAGAATAAAAAATGACGTCATGGTGGGAGCCGATGAAAAGTCACCAAAGTGCTTCCAATTCATCAAGCGTGAATGTCTGTGCCAAATTTAATGGCCCTATAGCTTTTCAAACATTTCACTCAAGATCATAAATCTACTAGTGGGGCTGTAAGAAAACTTATGGAATGACCAAAGTTTAGGATTCAATTCCTCTGCAGTCCGTGAATAGCTGTACAATCATTCACTGCAGTCCATTTCACAGTAACTGAGATGTTTCGGTCTCGACCAGAGTGGGGGACTCATCGATCTGCCACGTGTCGAGTCATGTCACTGGGATGGCTGAAAAGGAGATCAAATAATACTCTGTCATAACAATCAGGACCATCAAACATCACACACATTTTGTTCCCACGTTTTTTTTTTCATTTTGCCTCAATCATTCAATAAAAATGCAGCGGTCAGATTATTTAACCATTCGTACGACCACACATACGTAGCTATAGCATCAACTTACTGGCTCACAAGATGTGAGGTCAATCTTTTATTGACATCCAAGTCCAAATGAAACATGTCTATGGCACGACTCCCAGCACAACTTTCATTTTCTCATGAGTCACACGCAACCTGAGATCCTGAGGCTGTTCTGACTGTCCCCTGTCTAGACAGAAGAGGAAAGGTGACTGGGGTTTTGCCGTTCGGTACCCAGAGACTGCTGGAGAGAAGGGACTTTATTGACCTCAGCTGAGCCTCCCAGGCTGTGCGCTCCCCACCAACAGGTTCTACTAATCAAATACCTCATGTGATGGATGGTTAATGTGAGGGGCCAGTTGGAGTTTGTACATAAAGCCAGGGTGGAAGGTCTTCCTGTGCAGCTAAATCCAGGCCAATAAAGTCCCATAGTTGACTGTAAGAATGCTCTACCTGGAAGACTTGGAAGGGGGAAAAAAAACTGTTAAATCATTTTTATTATCAGCTTTACACTTGTGTTTTTGGTTCTTGTTCAATTCTAGTCCTACGCGGCTATATTTGGAATGTTTTACCTGTTTATGTATTTGTTCGTTCGTCTATTCCTTCATTTGATTTTTCATTTAATTTGAAGTGCATTTATTGGGTTTTTGCATTTTTATTACCTTTTTAATTTTGTTCAAACGCCAGTTTTGTAAAACCCCGCTAGATGAGTGTGAGCATCTTACTGTGAGTGGCAGTTTAAGCAGGTAATTCAGCCTATTTGCTGTAACACAGGAATATCAGCTCAGCGTAAATTACACTGCACACTATGGCTGCACGGATTCATCATCGCACACCTCCACTGCAGTTACCACAATGCACAGTATAATTTGTGAAAACAAGACCACAGTCATTACATCCGTTTGAGCTACTAAAATTTTGCATGTGGGACTTTTTTTTTTTTTTTTTTTCTTGCGGGAAAGTGTGCTCGTCTCCACATTCTTGATCACATTTGCAACTTCTTTGAAACACGGATCCGCAAGGGTGACAGTGAGTTCGGTGTGATTGCAGGTGTTGCTAATAAGATACTATAATCTCTGCCACTATGAGAGGTTCAAGGCGACACTCAGCGCAATGCCAAGCAAGCAGATAACTGCTTATTAAAATGTTCTGTTTTCCTTCTAAACCAGCACATTTGTCTCAAGTGTGCGGCATCAAGCACGGGCTCAGACACGCTAACACAAGGAATAGGATATCTGTGATATTTCCCACTGCTGTGATCAGTCCGTAATTACATGGTCCTGCTAAAGAATTCTTTGTGAGGAGCAGACAGGAAAGATAAGATCGAGGAGGCTCGCTCGCATTGTCTGCACTATTAGGGGAGAAATGGACCTGACGATGATGCTCTGTCGAGTCTGAAGAGAGAGCTATACGGGGAGGGTGGCGGGGAGGCGGGGGGTGATAGTACAGAGGAGTCATTGGGATGCAGGTCAGAGTGTTGCAGGTGCACAACTGACAATGAATGTGTCAGACCAAGCATGCTCCAGGTGTAGGTGGGAAAAACACGCACCTATGCTCGCTCTTTGGGTGAATAATTTGTCAGAACCATATTAGGACCGGACAGAGCAATGAAGCAGAGCAGATATGTAAAGATGTTGCACACACCAATGATCCCCACAACACAAACACAGGCATTTGTATTCAGATGTTTCTCATGAAAGACTATCCTTGTTTTCTTTTCCTATTACCTAAGGCACAATAGCATGCAGATTTCAGCACTGTTCTTATTGATATTTTATGTTTTTTTTCTAGAGGGAAAAAAAAAAATACAGTTATAATGCAGGCTGTAAAGAACGCAGTAGGGAAAACAAAAGCAGCGTCCAGTGCTCTTTGCAGTCGGGAAAAATCAATACAGCCAGCTGTAATGTGAGATCCTGTGGATTTAAAGCCATGCATTTGATAACACTTAGTCATAAACCTACAGGCTATGTTTTATTCTTACCTTGAGTTGAGTTTCTGTCACACCTGAAGAAAGAACACAGCACAGTCACGTTGATCAAGGTAGTTCTGCTGAACCGTATTGTTCTCTGCAGGGCCTCGCTTTGTGTGAAGCCTAAGTCAAAAGAAGCTTTACAGGAAGACTGGAAGAGATACAGTATCTGCACAAAATAACTCTCACGAGTGACAGCATAAAAGCTCGACTGTCATGCCGGCTTGAAAGCCAAGATCCTTAAGTCAGTGGGCTCCATTTGTGACATGCGTTTGTAACAGCACACCTTTACACTACATAGATGCCTCTCCTCTCCTCAGTACAGACACTTCTCTGATGAGGCTTTGAGAACTATTTGGTGTTGGGAAACGATTATTTCTTTGAAACACCAATGGAGTTGAAATAGCAGTCTGTTTACCAGATGGAAAGATGGAGGTCGGTCAGGTTCCCTTTGTGAGCTATCCACACTTTCCTCCCACGCCTCAGCTTTACTCTACTGTGTGGCTCTCCTGGTCAAATATCTGACTTATGAGTCATACCTAGCCTCTATACCCATGGAGAAACATGCTGGTTGTCTTAAAATATACTCTGGCAGGGCAGCCATGCAAGAGCTCAGGCCCGGCACCGAGCACTGGAGCCACCCAGGGGACTGGCATGGAGTGAGCGGGAGAGACAGAGGGTGAGGGAATCGACTGGGAAAAGGAGAAGTGGGCGGTAGAAGGAGACGGTGGAAGGTCGAGTTAGATAAAGGATTATAAAAGCCTAACTTTCTGTCATGTAACACTAAGGCTGGTTCAGCAGTGTGGGCAACTCTGAAAAGGTGGTGTTTGTGATTTCTGGACCAAAAAGCTGCTGCAACAATGAACATTCAGTCTGGTTAAACACAGCTAAAGTAAGGTCCTTGTAAAATAACTGCCTGGAAAATGGCAGAGAGATTTAGCAGGAGAGCGATATGAGGCTGGCCTTGGTGAGGAGAGAAGTAGGAGCTTGGTGGAGAAGAGATTGAAAAGAAATAACCTGCCCTTACAAGACACATCTAACAATGTCAAATTTTCTTTAGCAACTACAATGTGGAGGAAACCAAATGGCGGCCCAGGTTATATTCATGAGTGAATAGGTGGCATACAGCGGTCTTAGGGAGGAATTCTGGAATGGATGGATGGGGATACAAAGCTTCTGACTTTGACACTGGAAACTGGACTGCAGACAAGATGGCCGACCTCAGCAATGGAGGCCAAATGACCTCCGGTGCAGATATCGTTTCTTCTCAACTGCTAAGTAGCACCATGTAAATTTTGCTTATCCTGTTAATGGGGGACAAAAAAAAAAACAAGAGAAATCTGAAGACTTTTAAGTGCACTGCATGTTCAAAGAGTAGAGATGACAGCCAAGGCCAAGTCTTATTTAATAAAAACTGAGGAATAAATCATTTTTTTTGTTATTTTGTGTGGTTAATTGGCTTACGCTTTATAGGACAGTGTGTCCCCATATTGTGTTAGCTCTTGAGCTGTGGTAACAAATGTGTCCAGCTAATTATAACACCATATTCACAAATGTGATTTAATAAACTCTAAATCTTTTATTTTCATTAATAAATAAAGAAATGGAAGTCTCTGTTCATACAAAGCTGTTATAATGACCAAAATGTGCAATTTTACCATGCTTTTGTGAAAGGGGAGACACTTGTTGTCAGTTTGAATGCTGGTGATTAAAAAAGGTCATGAGAGGTGTTGAAAAACCAGCATAAGGTTTTACTTCCAAATTGAAGCTTAATATTCTCACTGGGAGATTGTCTAGTTTCCAACCAGGATATCTTGATTTTAGGCAGTTGAAATAGTGTTTATTGTTAAATAAAGAAAAAAACTCAACAGATGATTCAAGTTAGTAATGACTGCCAGTGTTTATCATGGTCCTTTAAAAAAATAAAATAAAATCATAAAACAGCTATAATCAGTATTTTAATATTAACAGTGGCTCAAATGCATATGTAAAAGGTGCCACTTGTAGTGATAAATCCACAGAGATTTATCACCTGAACCTCCATTTCCCTTCAGCTCCGCAGAGCATTTCATTATCTTTCAGTTTGTTTTTAATATCCGGCCCACAACTTAACTATTATGGTTTGCTATCATTGTTCTAATTAGCATAGCTTTAGCCTCAGCAAGCACATTTTACAAGCAAAAAAAAACTGAAAACCCACTATGCCCAATCAGCCCAACACCAGACAGCAGACAGGTGAAGCTAGTGACTAACTGGTGAACATAGTGGATGGTAGAGAGGCCAGTATTTTTTGGTGGAGACCAAAATTGGAGCTAAAAGTAAGGAGGCAATATCAAACTTTGGCTTCACGTGGATATAAATCGTGGTCAGAGTCTGCTGGGTGTCTAATATGTTCAGCATACAAACTTTGAAAAGTGATATGAGGTGTATCAGAAAAGTTCCAGGACTGGTGTCACAAAAAATATATATTTCAAACCCAAATTACAAACTATGAGTTTTCCCCTTCAGACGATCAACCAGCACGTCTACAAAGAGATCCTGCGGCGTTTGTTTCGTTCAGTGCACGAGAAAAGACGAGAGTTGTGGCAGGACAGGTCATGGCTGCTTCACCATGACAATACGCCTGCTCACAATGCCCTGAGCATCCGACAGTTCCTGGCTGAGAAGAACATTGCCATGCTGGAGCAACCTCCCCACTCACCCCACCTGGCTCTGTGGGATTTTTTTCTCATCCCCAAGCTCAAGGGGGTCATCAAGGGGACCTGTTTTGAAGACGTGGACGACATCAGGATGGCCGTGACCACGGAGCTGCAGAGGATCCTGGAAGAATCCTTCCAGGAGTGCATGGCGGCGTGGCAGAGAAGGCTGGGAAAGTGTGTTAGACTCCAGGGGGATTACTTGGAAGGGGAAAACTTGTAGTTTGTATTTGAAATATATCTTTTGTGACACCAATCTTGAAACTTTTCTGACACACCTTGTATGTAAATATTGTGTTTGCGGGTTTATTTTGAATAATTAATACCACATTAAACTGAATTCTTTGTCAGTTAAACGTTGTCATGTATATAAAGATCATGTTTTAGTTGCCACAAGTGCATATTGTTGTGAAAATCAATAAAAGGAGGAGATGATGCACTCTCTTCAGAGATGATAATGCTGTCATAATCCTGATGGATCTATTTGCTATTGCTAGTTTTTTGTATGTAAGCATTACTTTTTGAGCAACGCTTGAAAAGAAATACAGCGGTAAAAATGGGGACCAGAGAGTAAGCCTAAGGACAACGAGAAGGGAAAAAGTTGGCTGGCATTCGAACAAATGACTGAGGGCAGATTGTCTCGGCTTGGGGGAAAACTGGCAGCCCGAGGACCTTTCTGGGCAGGGTAGTGTCTGCTGATCATCTGTGTGGGCGTGTCTGCATGCAGACAGATGACAGGGAGGCAGAGACACACAGGAGGATGAGACTCACTTGTCTCCCTCCGACGGGGCTGAAACACACAGAAGGGCGGAGTACGACGGTGTGAGGCTGAAAGTCACAGGTTGTGTGAGGGCACCGTGATGAAACGTAGCCTTCACAAAAGGAGAGTTTGAGTGAGAATGAGAGACACAGATGGGCAGGAAGAGAGGAGGGTGTGTGTAGGGGGGAGAGTGACAGAGAGAGGGAGGGAAAGCTGTCAGTTTCCCCCTCCGCCCATCCTCCCTGCCTCCTCGGCTGCGTTGGCAGTGCCATGCTCTGGTAAAGAGAGATTACCAAAGCTCAGCCCGAGGTTGCATGTATGGACACAGTCATTACCTCTGCCCCGCTAACAAATGGCACTGCTGTTTGAATACAAACCGATGTCTGTCTGATACCCACCGCTGCCCCTCCGCCCTGCGACAGAGCCGCTGAGCCTTGATTTAGCAGGAAAGATGTAAAACTTGATAACTGCTCAATATCTTTACAGGCCTGTTTATAGTACTATATTATTTTGTTTATAGAATATCGACTGTTGCAGTTTCACAATGCCGGCCAGTGGAGCTACAAATAAATCTTGTGACAAGGGAGGTTTTTTTTTTTTTTCAGTGCAAATATTTATCCCGTTATCGGTGGTGTGTATGTGTGTGTGTGTGTGTGTGTGTTTGTATAGCTTTTGAATTGCTTTCAAAATGGCTCCTTGGCTGGTTCATAGGATCATACTTAGAGTCTGTGTGTCATTGCGCTGGTGTCATGTGGACAATCTGTGCATTGGCGTCCGGCCACAGACAGCATGGGGTTAGAGTTGGGTCTGTCAGAACCCGCTGTCATTTCCGCCATCACCGCGGAGAATTGCTGCAAACAGCCGAGTGGAGCTGACTGATGTCAAGATATACTTAGAAGCTAATCATGCAGCAAATAGAGGCACAGGGATTCCTGCAACAAGAGCTGCCTGGCCGCCCTCACTCCAGTTAAAGTCATCCATGGGAAACATTTCAGCCCTGCCAGTTCGACAACGGCAGTTCGTTTGGAGCTGTGTGTTTGAGAGTTGCTCTTGGATTAATGGATAGAAAACCCAGTCTGGACAACACTCCAGTTGTTTGGTGCCTAATTTTTGACACTGATGGAGTCTGTTCAGTGCAGTGTTTTCTGTGAAGAAAATCTCCCAGTTTGAAAGATGGCCTTTGTTTTTAGTTGGAGTTGTTCTTTAAGAGCCCATCGACTGTCATGTCCCTCTGTTTTGTATGGAAGCAGCATGTCCTTTCATATCTGCAGATTTCCCTCTCCTCAGATGGCAGGGATAGATGGTTGCCATTACCCCGACTGAGAGTTGCGCTGTGCCATATGTTTCGTGTTTTTCTTCCTCAGATAACGTTTCTTTTTTGTGCGACGCATACCAGAGGAAAGACAAGAAGCAAATCAGCACAGCGAGCTGCATCCGCAAGAATTGCTCTCAGCTCATCAGAACCATCACCTTCGCATTAGCAGAGCAGGACAGTTAAAGCACAAACACTACAGTCTCTCGCCTTCGTCTAGAGCTGCCCGTGGTGCTTGTGGGCTGCTGTATGTGGAAAAACTTAACCGAAAGGCCACGGCGCTCTAATTAACTTCACCTGGCATTCCCACTAACTGTGAGCGCGTCTAACCTTTACACAACCTCGCTTAGTCACCTCTCCTCTTAAACACCCAGGTTGAAACTCTCATTTAACGTCAGTAAGCAGATTACCACCACTCCCATCCACCCCCCCCACCTCCCATCGCTGTCTTTTTTTTTTTTCCTCGCCCGTCTTTAGACATCACCAACAGATTTTTTATTCAGGGCGGCCACGGCACTTTGTGGTGGTAAATCAATAGAACATTGTCCCCTATAACAGACCTCTGTGTTTTCCCTCCATCGATCCTGTCAGCGCAGATACATTCAAGAGCAAGCCGGCGATTACCCTCAGCAATCCTAACTTTGATCTATACTGTAGATGACAGGTGCCAGACATCAGCTTTGGGTAATTGTGCTACTGAAAGGGGGCATCATTAATCATTATTTCTTGGCCTGACTGCACTTGCTCATGATCAGCTCACGGTTATTGTAGTCGTCACCGGCACAGACACACACCTTTTCACCTTGTCGCCACTTATTGAAACACGAGAATCGCAAACAGTAACAAGTGCAATACAAATGGAAGCAATTTAGACGGAACGGCTGAGAGAAAACAATCTGTCGAAGCTTATCATTTGCAGAAAATAATTTAAAAATGCAGATAAAATATCTGTTCCTGTCGCCTTATTATCTCCATGTTATCAAGTTCTCTCAAGACATTCAAATCTGCTGCAATTTGCTGCAACAAGAGCTTATTTACTTGACGGATTTAAAAAAATCAATCATGTAACTCTGAGCAAGTGGAAAAGCCAAACTTTGTTGTATATGATTTACAGAGAAAGATAATCGAGTTCAAAAGATTTTAATTTGATTCACTTATTTCATACAGAAGGATAAATTGCTAAGTGCCAGAGAGAGAGAAATATAAAGGTGTTGTAATCTAATTACTATCAGTCAGTCAGCGTCTCTTCGTATCACGAGCGGATTTAATCCTCACACCTCAGCATCTTCTCAGTTGGGGTTGAGAAACTTTTATTAGCTGGAGGTCAAAGCGGTCATTAAAAACGTGAATATTTGCACTGCAGTGAAGTTTAAAGTCCTGGGGAATAAAGAGAGGATAAACTGTCTCACCAGGATACAAGCCTGGGACAAAGTAAAAGACATTGCCTTCTTAAATGTTTCCCTGCAGCGAAAAGCTCCTGCGAGACAAATGTTGGAGCAGCTCTCTGTCCCAGCTGGGGCGGCGATAGGACGTGATTCAACAAAACTATAACACCTTTTGACTCCGCAGAACTACTACAACAGCTCTGATAAATAGTCTTATCAAATGATCCAAGTAGGTGCTTCACTTTATTTTAAAAAAAGGTGTCTTTTTTACATCCAAATCGCTGCTGTTGTTGCTTTTCTGTTACTTTGTTGTACTCCATCTTCGACTGAGTACACTCAGTTTGCACAGAGGGGATTTAACCAGCGATGCAGCAGCACCTGTGAATTTGCTTAATTGCATCAATGATTTGGTGTTTGCTGATTTGCAGTTTTTTTTTTTTTTTAACATTTCTTTTTCTTTCTTTTTTTGATGACTCGAAACGTATTGAGTTGTCTTGAACCTGACCTCCTCCTCTGCTCCTCAATTTGTCAGCTTTGTGCGTTTGACCCCCTTTGAGTTGTGGGTCAAAGCCATAACTCACACTCTGTGAGTTGAAGTGATCCCATCAGCCAGCCACTGTGTCCTCATTCCTGCGTTTCCCAAGTGTCCGGCTGCTTTTGATCACTCTAACAGAAATGGATTGCATTCAGAGTGCTTATATTAGACTGTGTGATGGAGTACTGTACCGGGTTCAAGAGAAAGTGATGCATGTCCCTGCTTGTGCATTCACCTGTCTAATGGGAGGTGGCCATTTTGAACCCAGACATGCTACCAGGTGTGATTGCGGTTTCAAAACCTAAAATGTACCGACTGATGAGATGTTTAGGACTTTATCAGGCAGCAATGCAAAGAACAAAACGCTACATCCTTTTTTGATGACTGATTTATTAGTTATTACAGCTCAAGTTAAACAAAATGACTGCAGTTAGAAGGAAAGATCCTGCTTCCTAATTTTACTTCTTTTACTGAAGACAGAAAGTGCATCATTTGGTATCATTATTTATCAGCTGTTTGTGTGTATTCACCCCAAACAGCGACTGTACTGTACATAGACTGTGTATGTGGTACTGTACCAGCTGTACAGACGCTAGCTGTAAGCTAGTTAGCTAACACCAGGCACAGTGCCCATATGTGTGGGAGTTTGCCTGTCTCTCTCTCTCTCTCTCGCTCTCTGTTTTCCTTTTAAGCCCCTGGATATGCACAGATTTAAACTCACACGGACACGTCTTTGCATGAATTTGCACTGTCCCAGGTGGATTCTTGCCCAATCTTGTCTTTCGAGTGACTTTGAATGGAATCATATTTCCTCTAAAAGTCTCTTCACTTTCCATCAGCTCCACGGCCGTGCTCGTGGCTGTGTGAATGCCATTAGTGTGGAGGTATCTGGGTTTGGCCAAAGCTCTGGACAAATAAAACTCTTGACCTGACATGATTACAAGCAATCCAGAGGATGGCTCCACCAAATTCCATGACGGTCCATCCAATAACTGTCAAGCCATGTCACTCAAAATGACAAATCGCCACGCTGACGTCATTGTGGTACCAGAGGAATCACCAGAGCTTTAGGATTTACTGTCTGGGACCATAAACGTCTGTGTAAAATGTCGTATCAATCCATTTAAAAGTTCATATACCACTTTTCAAGAGCAAATGTCACAAAGTGCTTCACAATAATAATAATTAAAAAAACCTAAAACGCAAATAAGAGACAGTGCAACAGACATTAAACGCATGCTGCACGGATGGCTAAAAGCCAACTTCAAGAAGGGCTTGGAGGCAGCACCTGCAGACTATTAACGGGTTTCTGAACATTAGGAGAAGTGGCTGTCTTGCATCTTTTTAAAGAGCTTGACTGATAGAACCCATTTTATATCCTTATGAGACATTCTCATTTATCTACATGTCCACTAAATTGCACAATAATTGTGTAGTCGATGGAGATAATTGAGTTTGATTACGCTGCTTTCTTTAAACTGGGATCGTACAGTAGTACACAAGTATTAGTTAACACATTAGATGTCCATCGAGGGTCCCCCGAAAAAATGTCTACCAAGTGAGCATGAAAGTTTGTTTTTGAAATGGAAACAGTACTTTTCACGCAAATAAGTCGAGGTTCACTTCTTATTTTTGACACTCCAAATGTCCCAACCCAATGTTTAGTGACTAGTGACTTCTGAAACTTAAGATTTCTGAAACTTGTATGGCAGCCACGACAAAGGCCTTGTAACGTGATTGTACAATCTAAGAAAGCATAGCAGGGATGCTTTTGGTTTTTGCCAAGTTAATGTAATGTATTATTGTAAAGCATTTTTCTCCATTTTGTCATATTTCGTGTTGCAAGCAGGAATGAATTCCTTGAGTTGTAGATATGGCGATGCTATAGGGTAATGGAGACAATTCAAGGTCTCCCTAGGAAGTAAGTGTAATAGAGCACTTACCGTGTCGTGCTGCTAGTTCTCAAAAAGTACTTCTCTGACATTTTCTGCTAAGCCTTCGTGTAATATAAAGAGTTAGAAGTGACGGCATTACACGTTGTCCGGGTAACAGACCCAATAGAAGCCAAGTATTGCATTCTGTGAGATGATGAATGAACAAGGCGAATGGAAATGTATGAAAAATGTAATATTTATGTGATTTGCAAGATATCATCATCTACCTGTGACACAGTGAGCCACACAAGAAGTTGTAAATGACAAACATTTTCTCTTGTCCAGAGTAACTTCACCTGCTGCTTTTTAAAGCTGGTTAATTGTATAGCCTAAAGAAATGGGGTTTTAAAGTGTGCCTACAACAGATAATGTGGTAAATAGTGAGCCTTAGAGGTGCTGGTAGGCAGATTTTGTTGCCTTTGGACAGAGGCAGGCCAGCTGTTTGCCCCATGTTGTCTTCCCGGTAAGCTATACTGCTGGATGTAACTTTGTATTTAGCGTTCAGAGACGTGAGAGTGGTATCGATGCTCTCCTCTAACTCTTGGCAAGAAAGTGTGTTGCATCGCGCCATTCCTTTAGCCGTATATAGCTGACCCTGGTAAATGCTGTATCGATCATCTGTGGCACATTGCATTGTGGGATGAAAAGCAAAAAATTGTTTTTTTTTTATGCCACTGTGGGAATGTTTCAGAGCACTGAGCTCAAGGTATATAGTGCATAAATTCATACTCGGAATACTGAATTGAGAGCACTTAAATGAAATGGCACACAGTAAGTGTGCTGCAATGTACAATAAATAGGGAGCAATTTTGGACGCAGCTATTCAAACATGTGATTTGTCAGAGCAGTCATCGCAGCAAACCACCTATGATGCTGCACCAGAATAGCAACAACACATGAGTAAACCTTCCCTTTCCCCTCCCCAACTGCACTTCTTCTCTTCCAGATCCCACAGATCAGCTATGCGTCGACGGCCCCGGAGTTGAGTGACGACAGGCGCTATGACTTCTTCTCGCGGGTGGTTCCTCCAGACTCGTTCCAGGCCCAGGCCATGGTGGACATTATCCGAGCCTTGGGCTGGACGTACGTCTCCACCATTGCCTCAGAAGGCAGCTATGGAGAGAAGGGAGTGGAGGCCTTCACGCAGCTCTCCAAAGAAGCAGGTACGGAAAGGTGATCAGTGACTATACAAAATGAGATCATAAGAATTTTTTTCAAATGTATTTTTATGATTCAAAAATGCACTTGCATTCACCCAGAAGAGGATTAGTTGAGCATTTTCAATTCATCGTAAAAAGTGTTTTGGGTGGATGAATTATTGATCTGTTTGGCAACTTCTGCTCCAGCTCCCCAGTGAGTTGTAGAGTGTTACTGAAAATGTAGACAGAAAACAGCTTGTAGAGAAGATGCCGCGTCACAGTAATGAGCAAAGCCTGCACCCATGTCACTGCTTTTTAAATGTAACCATTTAGTTTAAAAAAAAAAAAAAAAACTAAACGCACACCCAGAAGAGGAATAATTTGAATTTCTACTGTGTTCTCTTTGTCCAAAAAAGAGGAGAGGGAACCGTCTGGCAACTGGTCATTGGGGAGAGTTTTGTTTTACATTCAGTTTTTTATTTTTTTCTCCTTCTCTCGGCTTCATTTTTTGAAAAAAAAAAAAACTCTGCTAGTGAGTCTGCACGGCTCTGAAGACAGAAATGATGGTCAGTCACTCTGCTCTGGTTGCATGTATGAAACAGCAGGGTTTTAGATATTAACCACATGATTGAACAGAGAGAGCTGAACCAGCGAATGGTCGAGGAAGCAAGCTATTAGAATCAGTCTTGTTTGTTGGGTCCTATAATGCAACAGTAATGGTGATTGTTTCAAGTGGCAGTGATCCGTTTTCAAGCGAAACAGTTGTGTTGTTACGTTTCGATTTGGATTTTGGAGAGGCTTGGATAAGGCACTTGAAGAGTACTTAGAACAGAGATTTGCATTGAGACAAGGTGTTGTGGTTTTGCCTGTAACTGGGCTGAAAATTGTGCACACGCTTGACTCACCAGCTCTTTCCACACTGATGCTGTTGTTGGCATGTCGTTGTGTATGTGACTCAGCAATCACTGCTGTCACCAGGAGATGCTCAGTTGGTATACAGTGCAATAGGTCAGCTGTCTTTATCAAATCATGTGGTTTACTTTGCTATGCTTTTAGAGAGTCTGCAGAGACTTGTCGCAGTCGCTGCTGCAGTTTGCCTGCAAGATGAGGACATGGTGGCGTTATTATAATACACAATGTGATTAAACAAACATGCTCAGCAAGAAGGTCTTTATGCACAAGAAATGGCAATATCTGTGTGCTCGCAACTTTAATTCCATTCCCATCGTTGTGAAGATTACTTTAATAGAAAAAAAAATAAAAAATCAAACCTCCATCCATGATAGAACATCCGTGATACAATAGCACGTATTTTGTAGCTTTTCACCTCCTCCTCAATGGGTCCAAATCCATTACCTGTAAATTTACAGGGAGCGATCTGTGTCTCCTCTTCTAGACTAATGCACAGAAACCTCTAAAATGAGGAAAGCTAATGATATCCCACAGGCACCGATCAGAAGTCCAGCGTGCATGAATATTTTATCTGTGTGCATTCATGTCCAGTGTGATCACTCATTAAAAGTTTAAGAAGCTGTTTGTGGCTGCATAATTTGCATTGACAGATAGAGAGAGAGAGAGAGGAAGTAGCCTGTACAGGAATGAAAAAAGAAAAGTCCTGATTTGAGGCATATTTTGCAAGTTTCAATTCATCTTATATCCTGAGATAAACATACTTTCTTCCAGCTGGTTTTTCTCAAAAACATTTCTACTGATGTTTCTTTTTTCTCTTGTGCAAAGAGCAGCAGACACAGTAATGTTATTATGATTCCCGAACAGCTACACAAGGGGTATGGAATTATGAGCCATTGTTGTTGTTCACTCATTCTTTTGCTACTGAGCTTCAGTCGCTTTGCGATATTCTGCATTCATATACAAATGGGAATTATTTCCTCTAAAGAAAAGCTTCCAGTACCCAAGGCATCTTATCTTTAATAAACACATTAATTATGTAATAGCATAACTATACAGTCACAGGATTCATTCAGAGGCACCGGTTCTGCACCAGAACTGGAATGAATTGAATTGAATAAGCAAAAACTCTTTATGAATATGAAAAGAGAGTGTCTGGAAAATACTGTAAGTGTGTTGTGAGTGAATGTATTTTTTTTCGAGATATGCACAACAACATCACCGGGTGAATGTTGTTGCAGAATCCCTGCAAGTTGATCCGTAAGGCCATGAGACATTTCTTTGTGGCTGCCCTGTTAGGTTGCATTGAAATGTCAGATGCATTAGTAGGATTCTCGCTTCACCACTTCAAGGAGAACCATCTAGCGGACTAATGCAATATGGCTGCCCATTACCCCAAGCTGAGACTAGAGTGATGGTCAGTCTGTATTGATTCTTCAATTTTATTCTCTTCATTTTTTTTTTTTTTTTTTTTGTGTGTGGTTCCTTTCTCTCTACTGTTTAGGCACTCTCCCATTGTGCACCTTCATGCCGGCTCCAGGTGAAGCTGGCAGAGATAAATTCTGTTTGTATTTTTTCTGTGTCTGTCTGGACTCAGGCCAGAGCAATGCAGTTCAGTTTTCCCATCTGATAAAAAGACTTGCATTTGAGGAAAACCTCCCACAAAGTATCACTGAGGAATTGATTGCAGTAAGTTGCCAACACAGTGTGTTCTTAGATGAAGTCGAAGCTGTGAAGGAAAGTAAAAATCTGCCTGCAAAGTATAGGAGTCATATTTAGCAGTAGAAGGAGACTTTGGGAAGATCATGCATCTGTAAACACAGTGAAATATACCACGGTGCTTCTACATGACCCCTCAGCAAGTCCCAGCAGTGGAAGGCAGGCAGGATGTGCAAGGGCACACGGATACAGAATGTGAATGTCAGCTGCGTGTCAGCCTATTTTGATGTGCTCCCACGTGTTCAGGCGGAGAGACTGGAAGGAACAGGTCTGCCTTTTTACTGTGGAGGTGATAAATATAATTGCAGCATTATGGATCCCCCAGAGGTTCAGGTTTGGAGGGTGTTGAGTGGGCGGGTGGGGGGTTGAATCCATCAAGAGCCTCTAATTTAAAGGGATTTGTATTTCACCAAGCAAAATGGCAAAGCTGGAGTCCTCACCCTGCAGTGCATTTTGAAAACCGAGGGCATTGAGGATGAATAATTGAAGCAGTTAATGCAGTGCATGACCTATGGCACTCAGACAGATAAGTGGAGAACTTCCAAGAGCCTGATGAATTTAGCCATCATGATCATTAAGCTGTCTTTGACATATTAATCAAATGTGGAGCAGAGGTTAGTGGTTCATGGTGCATATAGTTTTGATATTATGCTGTAGGATCATAGGTAAATGATAAGGTGCAGCTTTCACAAACCAGCGCATCTTACATCAACTGTAAGGAGAAATTCAACATTGTGAGTGTTGAGATGTATTTTAGAAAGACCTACTTTCCCTTCTCAGCTTTTTTTTGACTGTAAATGGCAGCTACACAGTATGTAGTGCTACAATGTCTTATATCTTCATTGGACTTCAATGAGTTGGAATAAAACTCTTTCCTCTCCCGAAGCTCGACATTTATCCTGTCTCACACATCTTCAGCCAAGACAGGCCTGCTGCTCTCCTTTAAATCCACTGTTTGACTCAAGGACTCTTTCAAGTCCACGCAGCTTTCAGTGACAGGTGAAAGCGGTCGGACCCACCGCACACTACTCTGGATGCTACTGATATAACACTTGCATTTCCATCGTGCCTGCGTCCCAGACTAACTGACTGACCATCAGACTGACTGACAGATGAGGTATTCTGAAGGCACTCAATAATTTAGCCGTTATTGCACGACTGCCAGTCCACAGGCTTTGGGGCAGTTTTAAGCCCACAGCAGATTCACTTCTGGTGCTCCCTCTTTTTCTCTGAAGATGGGATCCGCTCCAAAGGCTTCTTATCTTCATCAGTGGCTCCTGTGGTCTCTGTCTGTATTATTGACTATTGTGACCTATAATACATCTCTGTTCGAGACTGTTAAACCACCATAAATCTTCACACAAGCTCACCGGGGTTTTTTTTGTCATAATGGAGTTAATGCATTTTCATGAGACTTACGTTCTCGCTGGACCAAAAAAAAAAGAGGCTTCATTCTTTTTTTTCCCCCTAATGTGCGTGTGTGATACCGTAGCTACCTGCAGACGTACTGCCCCCTGGAACTGAAAGGTGCTAATATGAATTCATGAGAATCAGTTGCTACGTAGTGTTAGAGTTTTCTGAAAGAGAAACCTGCAAGTGCAATGTCAAACTGTAGGCGCTCTGGCTTAAATTATCTGAAATCTCTGTGCTGAAACAGAGCTTTATTGTCGTTCCTTGGAGACCTTCAGCGCTGGCTGCTCTGCGCAAATGACACCAAGCACGTTTCACTTTAACAGGATACTACAAACCCTTGAGCAACAACTAGGCCATTGGCAGGATCTCCATTTTTATGTGTAGTCCACTTAGGGCGGATAACAGCAGCCATCCCAGAGGTCTTTTGGCACACACTGAATGTTTTCTCGCATTAAGAAAAAAATCCCCAGTCCTTCTTGCTTATACTGGAAAAATGGATGGTTAAGAGGAGGTTCAGCAGTTGTCATTTTGCTCTTTTCTGCCTTTAGAAATACCACAGTAAACAGTGACTGGAGATGTGTGATCTGCCAGCTAAAAGCTGTTTATATCAAAGTAATGAGCCTGAGGAGAGTGGCAATTAGGAGATTCCTTCCATTTCTCGGTCTACGCAGGGAAACTCAAACTGAAAGGTTATTGGGTAGACTATTAAAATGCTTGAGTGGGAGAAATTTTAATTGGTTTGGGTAGAGCTTTGCAGTTGACTCGGGACACAGGCGGCCGCTTCAGTCTGGGCCTACAGTAGTTAGGATGTTCTCTCGCACAGGTGATCATATTATCTTTTTATCCAAAGTGCTTAAAAAGGTTAGCTTGTCCTCCGCACCTGTAATTACCACACCAGAGTGGAGCGAAGCCAGGGTTTCTTTTCATTATTTTTTTATGAGGAGCAGAAATTTGCGTCTCGACCCAATAATGAGCTGTTGAACATCACAACTGAAGAAAACGATGTTTAGTAACCTGCTGAAAGCCAGTCGTGATTATATACTGTGTCGAATCCAGTATCCAGCATCCATTTAGTAGCTCACTAAAGCAATCAGCGTGCTTCGTCCTGTACAAACTCATCAGCGACGACCTGTCTGAGAATGATTTATTGTTACTATTAATATCCTTTTTGTTTGCTGTTGCCAGCTGCGCTATCTGATTGGTTCGGCTTCCAATAACAGACGTTTGATAATGACTTTAAATGAAAATTCAATGGCACGCTGTTGGATTTCCTTAAATCTATAATATGAAATCTGAAGCTTTATGTCCCAGTTGGCGTAGATTATTGGATTTATCTCAGCAGATATGTTTATAGCTCTCTTAGTGTGAAATGATGCTGGTGCTCAGTCAGGATGTGCAGCCTGAGCATTATGTTTCTTGCTGCTGTTGTTTTGCACTTCACAGGCAAAATGTAAATGCATACACCGTACAACTATCATTTAGATTGTATAGGAAGCATGACAGCTTCATCAGAATCTGACTATTGTGTTTTGATGTGTTTTCCATATGGGTAAGATTTCCATAGCAAAAAAAGAAAAACAGCAGCTATTGTTACCTCAGGCTTTTTTCTGTGTGTGTGTGTGTGTACATCTGTGTGAGAGTGAATGAATGGCTGAGAATGATCATTTCTTACTCCTGTCCCATTAAAAAGGTGGAATCTGCATCGCCCAGTCGTTGAAAATTCCACACAACCCCAAGCAGGAGGATTACGACAAAACGGTCCAACAACTGCTGGAAACGCCACACTCGCGGGCAGTCATCATCTTCGCCAGCGAAGAAGACATACGGTAAGGGGCGCAGCACATTCTGGCTCCATCCATGTCGTTCAGGCAACGCTGATGAGTTGCCATGTTGAGGTCTTTAATCTCTGAGCAGCAGCTCCTGAAGATAGGCTAGAGGCACAGATTTACCCCGTGTACCGGCTACACAAACACACCTTTAACAACACAAACACAAGCGTGCCTCGGAGGAGAAGCGGGAAATACAGATTGGAACAAAGCAACAAAGATATTGTTTCATTTACAGAACCCCATGGGTAATGTTTATGTAAAGAAACAGGGAATCAAACATTTAACAACTGTAAATTCAGGGAGAAGAATCCAGACGTGGATGCACGAGTGAAATGTAAAAGATCAGAGAAGTAGGGAGACGTGGAGACAAGTGTTCTTTAAATAACAGATGAAAACTTAGCATCTGTGCTTAACACAGAACGCATGCCACAGAATCACAATAGTTCCCCCTTTCTTTCCTCTCACCTCTAATGAGATGAGCTGAAGAACTGTACATGAGAGAGCCGTAATGTGCAAACAACTCCTTTAAGCTCGCCGTGCCTCTGTGTAATAGATATTAGATTGCACACACCTCTTGTGCTTTCTCCCTAATAAACACACGGATGCCCTTGCAGGGGAGTTCTCAATGCCACCAAGAGGGCCAATCAGGTGGGCCATTTCCTGTGGATTGGATCTGACAGCTGGGGGGCCAAGAGCAGCCCAATCCACCAGCTCGAGGATGTAGCTGTGGGAGCAGTCACTATTCTGCCCAAACGCTCCTCCATTAAAGGTATACACACAGTGGACACACACACACACAGGTTCACACAGCAAAGCTTCACCACATCTCCTGTTACTTTGCTTCATTCTTTCTTATTGTGTTCATTTTTTAAATGTAGGGACGTTTTTTTTTTTTTGTTGTTGCCCAGTTGTTGTTCAATTACAGACCTTAAAAAAAGAAAAAGAAAGGTTGAATAGAGATCAAAATTTCTTTGAAAAAAAAATCTGCAATCAGTGTTTTTTTGGGTCACTTGGAGCAGTGACACATGCTGGTTACTCAGCAGTATTATTGTCATCTTTTGGATTGATGAGACAAACGTGTTTGCAGACCAGTTTCCTATTTATACTCATACATGTAGCACTTAGGAGGGAAATCTGTGTATATTTGAAGTCAGCTAGGCAAAATTAAATCCAACATTAACTTTCTTTTTTTCACCCAATGTTTGCTTAAGAAGATATTTGAGTCACTGAGTCAATATATCTAATAAAATACTGATTGAACTACTAGGTCTTGCATAAATATGCAGTTATTTAAAATTTTGAACTTTTTTTTTTGCTGCTTTGGGCTGCACTAAGCTTTAAACGCTGACTTGTTATCACATTATAAATTTGATAAGGTGAACATCTTAGCAAGCATTTGCCTGTTAGATTATTGACAGTCATGATTCTGATCACTTCTCAAATGTTGGTTTGATCTTTAGTGTGCTTTTTCCTCTATGTTGGTCTCCACCAACAAAATAGTCTAAATTCAGACCTTTAGATGCAAATGTTTGAAGCTCCACTGACTTGGTCTGCTGGTGGATCCTTGATTTGTAGTGAACATGTGGTTTAACAGAAGTTTTTGTTTTTGTTTTAAATGAAAGTAGATCAGTCCTCAAAATAACACTAAAAAGGTCAATACTGAAAACTTTAAAGTTCAAATAATGAGCTTGAAGATCTTAAAATGAATCACTGAGCTGACTAGAGTTGAGTCTTAATTCTCTGTAGGTTCATCATTGTGAGAGACACCTGTCACATCAAGCAAATATTAAAAACAAAACAAAAAAAATTCATGAGCACAGCCTTAAGAACACATTGTACACAGGTCTGATGAAAATGTATGCTCGAGAAAACACCTTACATAGACCTACTGTATAAATATCTGGGATTTTCAGTACATTTCAACAGTGATGACATATTTTTATTTACCTTTTTTTGTCCCCACTCCGCCTCCCTCTGCCTGTATTTCTACTTCAGTAGGCAATTTTCAACATTGCTCCGAATGACTTTTGACAGTCCTCAGAGAACTAGTGTGACCTTGTTGTTGCATTTGGCTGTGGGTTATATAGTACATGACTAGACTAAAGTCAGTTTGGATACATTGGCTCATTTTATTTTTTTGTTTTTAATCAAGTGCTGACACCAGGATACGTTTCACCTTTTGCAGTCATCACAGACATACGGATCTAACTATTGGTTTAACTTGCTTTAAAAGTGGGAAATCATTAGTTGCTGAATCACCACTGAAAGCGAGACAATTTGACATTAATCTCTAAGTGACATATTATTACCAGGCTTTAAAACTGTAGCTTCAAAAAAAAAATGTTTTTTTTTTAAATGCACCAATGAGATAAATGATGTGAATGAGGAAATGATACAGCAGCATTTGTTAGGCCGCACAAAAAGTCACCACCAGAAATATTCTCAGCATCTATTTTAAGTTCTGTCCACAGCCCTAATAACCACTAATCATTACAATCTGAGTTTTATGAAGCTTTCCTTAATTAGGGGAGGTCTAACCGGGACAAATGTACACTCTGGAGGCAGCGAGAATATTATTAATCCACCATGCATCATTGATGGTCTTTTGAAAAGAAAATGAGCTGAGTCATTCTGCTCTGATTATCACCTTTACCCACAACTCAGCCGATATGAGTGGATAACAGAGCGGAGACGCAGTGACATTAAAATGTGAAATTCAGATTATCCTCCTGTCATAGAACTGTGTGTTCTGAAAAAAAAAAAGGTAAGAAAAAAAAAAACACACTGCGCCATCACAGTGAAGTATTGTCCCCGCTCAGCTTGCTGACCCACATTGGGTGGTAAAGATGCACAAAAAAAAGAAAAGAAATTCACCATACAGGCTTTTTCTTTCTCTCCCTCTTTTGTTTCAGCAGGTTATTTCTCATCAAGCTAATGCTTCATACAAGCCCTGCTTGAAATGCGTGTTAAGCTAATACATCATTCCTTCAATCCATCTTTGTTGTAATGGCTTTTGTGAAGTGAAGAAAACCTGTTCGGCACCTACAGGACCTCACAGCCCGCGGCAACAGGCTGCGGCCCCACTTACAGTCCCTGCGTTATTTATTATGCATCCTGTTTTTTAATTAATGTAATTTCCTAGATGAAAGAAGTGATTAAAGCTCCATGGGGCTTGAGAGGAAGAGGAACCACCATGGTCAGATTTTGATGAAGTAGTGTTTGCTGGTGCGCTTCCAGCACCTAGCGACCAGCAGCACACCACCTCCCTGCTACTTTTCCCTCCCATTTCCTCCAGGTCTCAACTGGTTGATAATTGGTCCGGAACTGAGCCATTCCCCTCTTTTCCTCTTTTTTTTCCCCTCTATTCCAGGGTTTGATGAATACTTTACCGCGCTCACCCTCGAGAACAATCGTAGAAATGTGTGGTTTGCTGAGTTTTGGGAGGAAAACTTTGACTGCAGGTTGCTCAGCGCTTCAAAGAGAGAGGATACGAGTCGCAAATGCACAGGTACGTGAGTTTTGACATGAACCAATTAGGAGTGTTCCTGTATTACACTAGGAGGTGATGTATATATTCACTCTGCTATGTCAGGTTGATGCGAACTTGACCTTTTGTTCACATTAGAAGCTGCAGGAAGACTGTCGGGGTTTAATTCAACCCCTCTTGTCTGCAGCGCAGCCAGAACGTCTAACACCAGGTGTTTCTACCCAGCGGGTGCAGGACAAGCAGAGTTTATTATTAGAATAATAATGCGCCACGTGTCTTACTCATACTACAGTTATAGACCGTCTGCTCCTGTGGCTAATGTCCTGTAACTATTAAATCCCATTTTCCCCACTATTCCCCCTTAACCCAGTCACCTTGACAGCTGAGCACACTAACTGCAGAGTATAATTTATTTAGGCTGAAAATTACAAGGGAAAAAAAAAGAAGAAGAAAAGCTAAGTATACACTGTTCATGCCCTCATTCTGCTTTAGTGGCATCTTTGTTATGATATTAATGATAGTGTTGTTTCCAGCAGTGATGCATTCTCATATCTTCTAAACCCTGCCTGCCAATGGTGTGACAGGCATTGCACTGCATTTATTATCTACGTGGATGATGCCTGTGATGTGGGATGCTGTATTAATCTTGCTTGCATACGTGATGACGGTAATAGCAGTGTGACACAAATTACTGTTTGCTGGAGGATTTCGTTTCCTTGATAATCTCCCGTACAGTGTCTTTTATCATGCGTCAAAGACAGAAGATGCTCCTCCACTTAGTGAGCTCCACAAACCCTCTGTAAAAACGACTGTAAATGCCTTTTATCTTCTCTTCAATCCCGCTGAAAAAGAACTGCACAAATGTCCCCATATTGTCTCTTTTTAAAACGTGGAGCCGAGCTGATGTTTATGAATATTAAACGCTTACACGCATTCAGAGGATGTCCATAGAGCACCCTATACAGAGCTCAGAAAATCAGAAAGGTTATGTGTGGGCTGAAATGTATGTTAGGTTCTGAGAAATAGGCTGAAATGTCACCGCAGATTGCTTTTTAGCTCCTTCAGTTTATGGAAGCCCCCCCCCCTCCCTCCACCTCGTTCTTATACATGTCCTATTACCACCATCACCCAGCTCTCCTGTGAGCAGCTATCAGCCAGGAGAAAATCGTCTTTTAGTGTTTTCTTGATAGTGCATTTTTTTGTTAAGCGGGAGCCTGAATATTATAATTATGAAGATAATGATGATGCTCGCGAAAATGATGATGATGATGATTATTATTATTAAAAGTAATAGTAATATTTTTGTTGTTATCGTTTTCATTCGCTCTTTGAAATGCAGCTTTCAGCCCAACAGGAGCATAAAATAGCCGATTCAGTTTGCGAGAAAAACAAAAATCCAGCAGGGGTTGTACATTATGTATTCAAGCAGTGCATCAGCAGAATGAGGCAAAACCTTTACAGCAGCCCATAGTGAAAGGGCAGTACACTGGGAAGAGGATATAAAAGAGCAGGGAGCCACTGTAGGAGAGTGTGTTACCAAAGTTCATGGTGATGTTCATCACCTTTCAGATGGGACAAATGAGGTCCATTGTTAGCAGCCTATTACTTTATAATACACCGCAGTAATTCAATCTGACTCTGCCGTATTTGTCACGAACACTTTGTCTCACAGCTCAGCTTGATATTTTCCACTCGGGAATTAAATGTGTCTTCTTATTTCTTATGCCACATTGTCGCTTTAGGTGTAATTCCTTCAAACTCAAAACTGAACTAACAGCGGCAAACGGCAAAGAGAGGAATAAAAAGACGCAGGCAGAGCTGAGGGAATGTAAAGTCTAATGGCTCATGATGCATTCGGCTGTTAGTCCTCATCTTCCTTTTTTCTTCCCTCAGGCCAGGAGCGCATTGGGATCGACTCCAAGTACGAGCAGGAAGGGAAGGTGCAGTTTGTGATTGACGCGGTGTACGCCATGGCCCACGCTCTGCACAACATGCAGCGGGACCTCTGTCCTGATCATCCTGGCGTCTGTCCACAGATGGAGTCTGCAGAAGGAAAGGTTCTGCTGAGGTACATACGTAACACCAGCTTCAACGGTGAGTGGCACACTGAAAAAGTTTACACATCAGATGTTTGCAGATGATGTGGATTAAAACAAAAACCAGCTACGGTATTACTTTAGTGTTTAGAGTGTTGGAGGACCTTATACATGCTGTAGAAACCAAACAAAAACAAAATGAACATCACTGAAGCTGCTTTTAAACAGCGTAAAATGTGTTTTGTCCACTGCATTTAAAGCTTTGATATGGAGAGAGAAGATAATCAGACATACTGGAAGTGAAAAAAAAAAAATCTGAACGTGGATAAACCACCAACAATCATTATGCAGTAAAATATTGCTGCCAATTATCTTGACATGATTAAATGAACCTGTTATTCCAGTAACTTAATTCGTATGAACACTCAATTAGTTGGAAGAATTGTCTGTTTGAAAAAAACAAGTTTATTTGCTTTCCTGCTGAGAGTTAGACAAGAAGAAAGATGCCGCTCCCACATCTGTACCACTAGCCAACAGCTAGTTAGCTTAGCTTAGCACAAGCATAAAATTTGTCACAAAGAGGCAAGCACACCGCCTGCAGCTAACAAGTTAATTTTGTTTAATCTGTCTAAACCCCCACATGTGATGATGACAAGCCCTGGTTTTGTGAACTACTTCTTTGCCAGCGAGTTTGTGAAGTCATGCATCGTTGCCTGGCAACTGCCGGTGGCCAATGAATCGTCGGTACATTGTCTCTGTAAAACAATGAACGCTTAGGTGATAGAACAAATTAAACAAATGAGATATAAAGTGTTAATTAATTCGTTTTACAAGTGCTGGTAGAGTTTGGCCAGAACCAAACAAGTTATTTCCAATGTTCTTTATTTAAAGCTAAGCTAATTGTCTTCTGGCTCCAGCTACACATTATACAAACAGACATCAGCATCACATCTTCTAACTAAGAAAACAAGTAGGCAAAAAAATGTCAAACTATACCTTTAACTACAACTACGCCCTGGAGGACATTACTCATAGCTTCTGCATCCACATCATGCAATTTAGCGAGAAAAGCACGGACATAAAAGCCAGATTCATTTGAGACTATAAAAAATTGACAAATATGCAGGTAATAAATACACACCACCTCCTCTGTTTTATGCGTCATACCCAGTCACCTGTAGGCTAGATACTACTTCAATTTACATTCAGTATCATTCATAACTCAAAGCAGCACATTTTCTGTATCTGTGTAATACTTTGGGTAAATATGATATTTGATGGGCCCTCCTGTGCTTCAGCCACTACATTATTCAGCCTTGTGCAGAAAGTGGAAGATACTTAACAATTAATGGCAAATAGCTATTAATGACAACCGCTCTAAAATGCAGGAGAGAGCGGAAGGAGGGAGCCAGCTGGGAAATGAATTTAAAACAAGAGAAACCTCTGTCATTACAATTACACTGGTGTGTACGTCAGCCAGCGATCATTAGAGGCTCTTTTGAAGTACATTATGTATTCACAAAATGCTCTAGATAGGATTCAGCTCACTTTTAGATTATACAGATTCAGGCATCAATATAATCTTCTCACCTAACTCTCCCACTTTTAGAGGTGGACCCCTGCTCATTGTGTCTTCTTAAGTATTGAAAAAAAAAAAAAAAAAAAAACCCTTGTGGTTAAAATTTTCATGTGCTGGAAGCCGTATCATGAGCGTTTCTGCCTTGCGGCTGCAGCGTAAAAATGATCAATGCAAAAAATTCCGACTTTCCATACATAAATATTCAAGCAAGCAATCGCGTGACCTCGATTTGCAGAGCGGAGTGGTAGGTGAGCCGGTGTGCTTGAGCTGCAACAAGTATTCAGGGGGTGAAAAGGTAGGGATCTACACGTTTCAGAGGGAGCGATGCTGTGTAGTTACATCTAAGCCATTTATTATATATAGGATTTAATGGAATACAGAAGAAATGTGTACCAGTGTGTACTTTACTGCGACAGGCACATTGTACTGATAATTAATTTAGCATTGCTCTGTTATATTTCATTTCCTAATTTATTTATTTTTTTTTTTCATTTCAATTCAGCTTTGTTTATATAGCGCAGTTTACAACATATGCCGTCTCACAACGCCTAACCTAATAAGGTATTTGGCTTATGTTAGTGCATATTTTCAACACAAATCTCCACACAGTATAAAAATCCAGTCTAATAAATCGACTCACATCCTGTGACTGCAAAGAAAGCAGTGGGGGATGAGAAAATGCCACCTTCCCTGGTTAACAGAATAAATGAAACAGCAGCTAGTTATGCTACAAAGTAATGAGAAATGAAACTTTTAAAAGGATTTTTGTCATTAAACGAAACCCATTAAAAAAGAGCAAACTGTTGGCAACAGCGATCAAGTCATGCTGTTTTATCCTGAACTTGCAGCACATCTTTAGCGCCATTATTAATTCACATGGTGTAACTTTTCGAACAATTAAATTTCTAGTGTGATAATCAGACCGAATTTCCATTTCATTTCATTCATTATTCAGCCGAAGATCCCGTTGTTCGTGTTAGCTGCTTTTCTATTTGAGTCGGGGTTGTTTGTTCAGTAAAGTGACATATCCATCCCATCGCTGTCATTCCCAGTCAAAACAGAAGCTGTGGGAGCGAGGGAAGAGTTAACAGTTTTCACAACAATCGAATAATTATGCAGATTTAAAAGCCGTCATTTAAGTTGCAATACAACAGGCCACACAGCGTGTCGATCTTATCCGCGCTATTTTGTGGCAATTTTTCTATTTTTCCTTGAATTGAACTATTTTTCTGGCTTGGGAAGACAACCTCATTCTTAATCTTGAATAAAAAAGCTGTGATTTGCTTTTTTTTGTTGTTGTTTTGTCCGTTTTTTGTTTTTTTTTAAATCCAAACATCAGACCCATTTGTATTGCTGAAAATCAGAAAAAAGATCAGAGACAGGGCAGTGATTCAAAGGTCTGGAACCAGCCTTCGAAATTTCAACCAGGCGTTAAGGATAAGGTCGGCAATATATCTGTATTTTTGCTGCTGCCAGTAAATCCCCTGAAAAGACCAAATGTATTAGTTCATCTCGCTCTGACATCCCCGAGCTCATACGTTCCTACTAAATATATATATATTTCCAAACAGGTTTCAATAATATTCCTTTTTTTTTTTTTTTCTTCTTGATGTAACAGCTGGATACTTGTTTTTAGCAAATGCTGCTCAAACTGGAGTAAATACTGTTAGTTGCTGGATGCTAATGTGTGTTGCAGATTAATGCACATTTGGCGTGCTGGTAAATATATGCAGCAGCAGGCTGTTGTACAAGGTTCATCATAATGTAGCGACATATTTAGAACAATAAAAATAGTTTTTGAACAACAGTGGAGGTTGATGTTACAAAGAAATAAAATATTGTTTACAACTGCACACAGTATTTGCTGACATCTAGGATAATAATAATACTAATTAAACAAAGAACACCACTATACATTTTAACTATAACAAGTGACATTCCATCCAAAGACTGTTCTAGAAATATATTTGATGTTTTGTTGAAGCCGGTTCAATGTAAGCAATGCAAAAGTAAATTACTTTGTGCAATTATTTATATATATAAAAAAAGTGTGAAAGCAAACTTCTGCCAGTGAGCTAAAGGCTAAAGAGCTGCCTGTCTTTCTCCAACACTGTCGCTATGGCAGCAGTGCAGAGTTCCAGCAGGCAAGAAGCCCTAAGATTTTAAGGTGGAACTAAAGCAGCAGAATGTATGCACTCGCCTGAGCAGTGCAAATGTTTCGAGCAGACCTTAACCAAGTGCAGATTCATGCATTGGATTGAGAATCTGCTGTCCAGTCCCAATAACCATCTGGGCTTGTTGCTGACTTTCCTGGATTTTCAGCCTCCGAAAAACATTTCCCTCAGAGTGGCGTTGACACTGAAGAAGGTTCCTTTCCACCTGAGCCAAGAATAAGATCTCCACTTTTTTTTTCTATCTCCTCTACCTCTTACCGTCCTCGCTATTATATTCTCAAACCTTTTAACTGGCTTGTTGTGTTGCTGCTCCGTCAGGCATAGCTCCCTGCCCCTTATTGCATTTAGACTGAAACCACGCACATTATCCTGTGTATGTGCCGCTGCTAATGTATGTTTGAGAGTGAAGGAGTGTAAGCCTCCTTTGTTGATCTCCCCACTGTGCTGGAGTCACAGAGCTGAAGAGTGAGAGGCAGGAAAAAAAAAGAGAGAGCAGAGAATAATGATGCGAGAGAAACACAGCAGTGGATCCCTAGTCCACCCACACTGCTCAGCACAGCACAGCAGCAGTGCACTTTTGTCATGTCTTAGTTCAGAGCCACATGCAAATGCATAAATCTTTCATCTTAGACAGCGCTCTCACTAAGGAGTCTACACAGACCATTGTGTTCCCTTGAAAATATCAGGCAATAGAAAATAGAAATGAATTCCTAATGCCTTTTTATCTGCACACGCAGAAACACCACTTAATTATTTGCTCTAAAGCTGAAGAGCGCCAAGTGCCCAATCATTCATGTCACTTTACTGAATGACTTTGTGTATTTGTGCATGCTATATATTTTTGCTGGGGCGTGGAGTAAGAATGGTAACCCTGTCACAGCTTTTGCTCACAGGAGTCAATACCTTGTCAACATCTTTATACACTGTGTCAACAAGTCTGCTGTCTGTTTGGTGGAAGCAGAAGTGACAGGACGATGACTGCCGCCCACCGAGTTTTAGTTTTTCATATCGACAGATTTTACTATGGGTTTCACAAGCACCCTCGAATTAATTCTGAACACACGTCCTGCTTCATTTTCTGCACTGACACATGGACACCTATGAATTAATGTTCCAGCGCTAAATGGAAACAGCGATGGGTCAAATGGCTCTGGTGGTGCTATTTCTGTATTGTTAATGTGGAATATATATGTGCTGTCACTTTACATAACAGAAGACAGTGAGAAATTTTGTGGCCCTGCATCAACATGGAAATGGCCACTTAAAATCCTACAAGCTGACATTTGTAATATGCAATGGTGTCACAAAGTCAAAAAGGCAAATTTGGGTGCTTATTCACAGCGTTTTATGAAAAAAGGCCCCTTACTCTCTTGTCTAAAATAAGCTTTTTGTCTTGCTACCTCTGCCTTTCTTGTTTTACAAGAGACTTTTGGCCTGAAACTTTTGTAGAATGCTCAATGACAAATGTCCTTGGAAAAAACTGGAGGGAGATGAAATTCCCTTCTGGCTGCAAACTAAGGAGAAGGTGGGTGGCCTTCTATCCAAAAGCCACAAGCTCTGTTCTAGATACAAAAGACAACATGTTCCCAAAGTGTTTTGGACATATGCTCTTGGTTCATTCTCTACACTTTTTATAGCCAGAGCTATTAAAGTACTTAATTCCCATGCCAAGTGTCATCAGACTCCCCCCGTCCCATTTCAAAAATGGTATCTCCATTTGTGCGTGTGAACCACTGTATGCAGTGCCAAGGTGAATAGACTTGCAAAATGCAGCAGTTTCTCTATCAGCATTGGGAGATGGTACAAAATAAAAAAATAAAAAAATATCACCTCATAAACAATGCAGACCTCATGTATAAAATAAAGTACAACCGTTTTTTTTTCCATTAATGCCATTCAACATCCACTGCTGCGAGGGTGATGTCACGTTGACTGACGTCTGCATTAACACACTATCTTGCACACACTCATATTGTTGAGTGATGTGCACACATCCACGCATATAGTGTAGACACAGCTGACAGGCTTGAGAGCTTGAAAAGAAAAAAAAATACAGTTAAAAAATTCTACTTGTCATGCATTATGTTTCAGGTGTCCACAGTCCTCTCTGGGCTAATTAGTGAAATCTTCTGGGCTCTGCTTGAGACAGGCTGCTACACACTGTGAGCAGATGGGGACCGGATGATGCTTTGGCTGACCTATTTATCCTCCTTACATCCCCTGTTGTTGACCAGTGTGTGATTGAAATGCATTACTTTTAACCTGTGGAGGTGTGCACTAATTTTAAACAACAGTCAGCTCCTGGCGTTAGAGTAAAGCTGTGAGTCCACATGAATTACAGTGTTTTGAATGTGATAATATGTTCCTCCAGAGCCTCCTGTGCAGCAGTGATGATGCATAGGAAACAGGTGAGAAAGCGTTATATTGGTCAGTAGGGAGCTTACTACCCTACTGCCCCCTTTGTCTGTGATTATATTAAGGGTTTAAGATAGACTACACGTCATGTCACATGTTCTGGGGTCCTTCGTTTGGTCCTTCGAGGCCACTGTAGAATCAGACACAGGGGGTTAAAGGTTCATGTTTTTCTCATGTTAGGAGGGATGCTGTATCTTGTCACAACAGCCCCTAACACTTTTTACTCTGCTGTCCTTTCGCTGCATTTTCTCTCTTGCTCCGTACAGGCAGTGCCGGAACTCCTGTTGTGTTTAACAAGAACGGCGATGCTCCAGGACGCTATGACCTGTTCCAGTTCCAGATGACCAACTCCTCTACCCCAGAGTATAGGGTGGTAGGACAGTGGGTGGAGTCTCTCCAGCTCAGGGTATGATGATTTACTGAGGCTGTTAACACAGACGAAATACATCTGTTTGTATGTCTTTAATTAATCAAGATATCTGGGTGCAGATGTACGTGTGTGACAACATTGTGCAAATTACTTGCATCTCAAACACAGACAGAACTCAGGTGCAGGTATCTTTACTTTCAGTCTAATTGATGAAGCTACGGTGGAGAAAGTAAATCTGTTTGTGCAATTTAAAGGTCACATATGGTGAAAATCTATTTTGTTTGTGTTTTGTGGTTGTTATGAACCTGGAGGTGCAAAGTTGTTAAGACATATTAACTTTACATCTCAGCTATGAACAAAGCTCTGCAAATGATCGACTCTTGGCTGCAAGAGTGAACACAAGAGTCTTCATGCAGTCCCAGCATCTGAGCAACTGAAGATTCTGTGGATTACTTTTATTTTTGATGGCAATGTCCCAACAACAATCAAAAAATCCTTAGTGTTAGCATGTAGTTGTGTGCTAATGTGGCTAACGTTGATTATTCAGAGATGGTAGTTCTGCTCCTCTTAACTATGAATTTTATAACCGCAACGTTGTCTGACAAACTCACCATATTTATGAGTTTAACCTCCACATCTGTAATTCCATGTACAATGTTGGCTCAGCGAGAAGCCAATAGAAAGTCCTGGTCTCAAACACTTAATTACGTCTTTGTTGGCTAAAATGTGGTGCAGATACAGAGAAAGTGTTCTTTCTGAAGGCAGCGTGGACAGCAGCAGCTCAGCTGCATTTAAACCTGCAGACACTGAAACACCTTGTTTAGAACAGGGCAAAAAAAAAACGTGTTACACAGTAAAATGAACCAGCTTGACAAACGTGAAAGACAGAAAATGTGAGACTTTCATTAATTTGCTAAAAGGGGGCACAATATGTGAAATTTAACATAAAATAAGTGTTATATTTTACTCCAAAAATGAATTGAAAAACACGCGCGCACACACACGCACACACACACACACTCACACGCTTCAGTTTATGTGCTGCTTACAAATGCAGGGCAAAAATGAATCATATTTTAAAATGCCACAGGAAGTTACTCTAAACTTTGTTCGACAAGAAAAATGTTTTAGTCAATAATTGAAACAAGGTTTTGTCAAAGGTTTCGAAATGTCTCAAGAGCTGCTTTTAAGAAAAAAAACATGCAGTGAAGCCAGATGAATTTCAAATTAGTGTGTGAAGAGGGATGAAAGAATTCCAGTTGGTCACATTCAGTATTAAAAAGATCTGTGTTTCCACCTGTAAAAAGGAGCCGGGACAAGACATCAGAAGGAACTTGATTTGAGCTTTCAACATTAAAGAGAAGTGAGAAGGTAAAAAGAAAACAGTGAGGTGCGCTCCTACAGTTGTTGGATATTATTATTCTTCAACTGCATCTGCTGGAGGACTGACGGTGGGGAGTGGGAGGACGAGAAAGAATACGTTTTCAGCCCGAGTGTCAGTCCATTTAGTGTATGTTCAGTGTTTGGCAGCAGAAGCTACTGAAGTTGTTAGTGTTGTTGAAAACTGACACCTAAAAATACACACCTCCCATGTTCCTCCTGGAGCTCGTTAGTTTTCCTGCAGGTCCATGATCACATTTTCTCAGATGAAATTTGAAGTACACCTGAGATTCCAAGATATATATACTATGAGCACATTGTGTGTGGTGAAGGAAAACAGAAGGAGTTTGATGTGATTAATTTGACTTTTTGTGGGCACATCTAAAAGATTGTAGAGCTTGTGTTATAGCAGCATGGATAGGGCATTTTTCATTTCATTGGAGCTTTAAATAACTTTAATTCGCCTACAAAAAAAAAAATATACTGCCTAATACCAGTTTTAGGTGCAGAACTGGAGACAGCTGCTGCTTTCCTAAGAGCAAGGTGTTGGGGTTTGTAGCCACTGTAATAGATCTCACTGTCACAACACAAGAATGGGCTCGGGTGATTCATGTGGACAATAAAGAAACTGATGAGTTTTATTTTATTTCAAGGCAAACATGGTTCGAAATTGGCCATATGATAGGATGAAACCTGAGCGGAATTTTTTATGTATTACTATGTTACTCAGATTACAACCAAAAACATGACATTTACATACAGATGAGGCAACATTTGCATAATGGCTCTCTGGACCACAAGAATTAAACTCAGCCAAATGGATTTGATAGCGCAGGTGGAACAGCGTCTGTTCCTGAAGATTTGTGATTCTTTCTGTTTTAGTGCGATTATAAACCGAATGCTGTTACAGTGCAATTATCCTTCAATGCAAAAGGTATTACTTTGTTCAATAAAACTTAAAGAGCCATCTAATTTAAAGGTTTCCTGGAGTGAGTGTCCCGATACACTTTGTGATCACTGATAAAGAAGATCAATGTCATGCCGTTCCAGCTCACGAAAACTCAAATTAACTGTAAAATTAACAATTAAAGAAAAACCCCAATGAAAACTATGGCAACAGTACGAGTCCAAGGTGTCAAAAAATCTTGTTTCTGGTTTCCATGGCAACAGAGCTGTTGGTCTCATTACTGTTTCCACACTGTGTGTAATCGGGAGGTTTTCCAGAGAGCACCATTCATTGTCCAAATAACAAATGGCACCTTCATGCCCCCAGATAAATGGCAGATGATAATCTACCCAGACAGCACAGAAACAACACATTTGTCATACAGGTACACACATCACCAACACACTGCAGATGTGAGTGTGAGTGTGTCTTTGTGTGTGTGCGCGCCGTAGAGGTGGAGTTCTGTATCTGCAATTATTTGCAGTTGCCACAAATGGAGGCGGTGATGCTGTCACCTGAGGTGATGCTGGACTCACGTTGCATCTAATGGTATTTGCTGTATATGATAGTATTTTTAGTTTTCTTTATCCACTGATGTTTATATTAAAGCGCGACTATGAGCAGAACAAGTAGTAAATGGTATACGAAGGCAGCAATTCTTTTAATGTAACCCCCCTGGACCCCCCCAAAACCCACCAGTGGATTTAAAAGGCAATAATTAAACTATTTACCAGACTCAGAAACTAAAAGAAGAAGAAAAAAAGAAACCATCCTTAAACTACTCATCTGTGATGTGCCGTTCCATCAAGAGACACATTTAAAAATCATGATATTTTGTCAAAGTCACTTTGTTCTACTTGCTTCGTTTAAAATTTCACTAAAAATACATGGATTGCACTAACCACATTCTGTAAAAAAGTAAAAAAAATTCTGTGCTCCTTATCACAAACTCGCAAAAAAAGGAAGCCATTAGTGACTGCAACCAGGAGCCACATTATAAAAATTCAGGGACTTTTCTGCTGAACTGGGCTGAACTGCAGGCTGTTTTCACACAGAGCAGATAGCGGAAAAGTATGGAAATAAATTAAAAATAAGTAGCAAAATATCTAGGGCATGTAGAGTCATTCTGTGGGCATTTAGAAAAATGTTGTACATGTTGATTCAAGGCCTTTTTTTTAATTTTCAAAGAAATGCAGCTTTCTTTTTTTTTTCTCTTTTATGACTTAAGGCAGTATAACTGTGTCATACTGCACAAAATGTTTTGGATTTCTTTCTACTTGTAGCCATAGTTTTGCTGTTTCAGTAGAAGTGCAGGACTTGCAGTGACAAATGAGCCCACAGTGGGTAAAAATGTGAGAGGAGCAGAAAAATACCCAGAAACTGTTTTGGGTTTAGAGGGTAAAGTCATTAAATTAAATTACAATATTAACAATGATAAAGATCATCCTAACCCCTTAAGGCCTGAACTGAAAAACATCCCTAAATTTAGTTAATAACAGCTTCAAAACTGCAAGGACAAAATGAACAACCTCAGACTTCACGGAGACACTCGGGAGAATTTGGAAATATAATAAGTCCAATTATCACTAGGGCAGTGTGGGGGTTTTAGAAACTTTAGCAAAAATGGACATTCTCTTACTTCTGCCGACCATAGCTGTAAATCTGAACATATATAAAATCTTTATAACAATGAGTCAGCGACAATGATGTCTTTGGACCTGTCCTGAAAAATCTTGACTGTAGCACCGCCAAATCTGATGCAACAAAAGTGAAGCGCAACAAATACTACATCCTTTTTAGATTTGCACAGTCAGTACATGCACCACACTTGGCAGCATAGAGAAATGGATTGAAACATCCTGATCCCAGTCCAGGGACCTGCAGGCTGGAAGGGGTTAAAGGAATGTTTTGACATGTTGGTGAATGCACTTATTGGTTTTCTTACAGAGCGTTGGATGAGAAGATTGATAGCGTCGTCTTATCTGTAAGCCCAGTATGAATCTACAGCTACATGAACGCTGACTGTTCACCTGCTACCTGACATCTGTATTCACCCTCTTGGCAGGTGTCATGCAACGAAATAATCAATACTATTCAGCTCAACTGTCAGAGGTTTTAATGTGGCTGACGGTGAACCGTCTATGGTCTCGATGCTAACCTAAAGTCACAGGCTACTGGAGTTTCATATTTTTGCACAAAGAAAGCAAAACAAATAAATACGTTTCCCAAAATGTTAAATTATTCCCTTTCAGGAACCCTGTGGTGTTTTTCTGTAAGCATATGGAAATGTTCTGTTTACATTCAGTCTTACTCACTGAAATGTGTTGCGTGTGTATCCTTGAAGTCTAAACAGTAGCATTTTAAATATATATATATATATCCTAGATGTTTTTATATTGATGTAAATGAGCTTGCAGTCTTCTTCTTCTTCCATTGGCTGCGTATCCGTGCAGTTGTGTAAAACCATTGGCCAGACCGCACATGCATGTGCGTGTACATCCTTCTGAGCACACGTGAGACAAACAAAATGGGGACACACTGCACCATTGCGCTGCTAAAAGTCTGAAACTCCACAGGGAGCCTTTAAGTCATGAATTCACTTCACATCAAAGCAGACCACAAAAAAATAATCAGTAGACAGAATTCCTGTTCATTTCAAACATCGCTTTTTGCTCTGCCATTCGGGTTCTAATGCAGGTTGTCCTACATCCTTTCTCTCAAAGCATCCTTTAGATCCAGAGTAGTTTCAGAAGTCAAATAAAGAGTCAGTTTATTGCTCAAACCATGGAATGTGTAGTGTTCTGTGGGTTTTTTTTGTTATTTTTGTTTCTTTTTGTTTGTTGGACTTCAATCGATTTATTTTAGTCACATGTCTGACACTGGTGATGATTGATACTGCTGTGAAACCGTGGTGGTATATCTTTAATCTTGTGGTGCTTTTAAAGTCACGGATCAGTACACTTTCATAATAAATCAAAAGATCAGCTCAGAGTACTATGAAAGATTCTTAAGGTCTTAACAAAATATGTAAGAGCCCTAAAAAATTCAGTTTTTTCATGGCTTTCTCAGGCAGACTTGTAGGTCGAAACTATAGTTTGAGCTTGAGTCATGAAACGCCTCAGGGCCTTTTTGGTTTGGACTTTTAGATGGTGCGTTTGTATACTGCACTTTTCATTTTCATGTCAAGATCATAAATAGAAATAGCTCTGCAAAGTCTAACAGAGGCCTTTTGCAATCCCAAATCCCATTCTACTTCCTTCTCATCACATATTTCATACCTCACTGGCTGCTGTATTAAAACATAATGTCTTTTGCATTTCACATTTCTTTATTTTTATTTCACTGAACAAAGGTAGGCTCTGTTGCCATGGTGATTTCAATTACTTTCAAGTATTAGAAGAGGCAATCCCTCTAAGAAATTGGCAAGAAAGATGTACGAAGTTAATCGTTTTTTTTTCTGCCAAGTTTCGCTAACTGTTTGCAAAGATCGCACTGCATTTTGTTTCTGCAAAGAATGTAGCACTTCACAATTCTTAAGATAGTCACAAGTGGCAGGTTCATGTGGTGTGGTGGTGCAGTATATTGATGTTAAGGTGCACCAGCAGTCTGGTGCATTTTACCTTCCACAGCGTTTTTCATCTGTGGTGGTGCCTCTTGCTTATCTCACTGTTGCTAACCTCTCTTCCTGTGCTATGTCACATCTCTCCCAGCTGGAGGAGCTTCAGTGGCCAGATGGAGAGCAGGAGGTGCCCATCTCTGTGTGCAGTCTGCCCTGCAAAACTGGAGAGAGGAAGAAGAAAGTAAAGGGCATGCCATGCTGCTGGCACTGCGAGCTCTGTGATGGCTACCAGTATCAGTACGACGAGACTTCCTGCAGACTGTGCTCTTACAACATGAGACCCAACCCCAACCGAACCGCCTGCCAGCCCATCCCCATCGTCAAGCTGGAGTGGCATTCCCCCTGGGCCATCATCCCCGTCTTCTTGGCCATGCTCGGCATCATCGCCACCATCTTCGTCATGGCAACTTTCGTGCGCTACAATGACACACCCATCGTGCGGGCGTCGGGCAGAGAGCTGAGCTACGTGCTGCTAACTGGCATCTTTCTGTGTTACATCATCACCTTCCTCATGATCGCCAAGCCCGACATAGCTGTGTGCGCCTTCAGGAGGATCTTCCTGGGCCTGGGCATGTGCATCAGCTACGCCGCACTGCTCACCAAGACCAACAGAATCTATAGGATCTTCGAGCAGGGGAAGCAGACAGTCACAGCCCCTCGCTTCATCAGTCCCACCTCCCAGATAGCCATCACGTCCAGTCTAATTTGCGTGCAGCTGCTTGGGGTGCTGGTGTGGTTCGCCGTCGACCCGCCAAACACCATCATCGACTACGATGAGCAGAAAACCATTAACCCCATGCTGGCCCGCGGCGTGCTGAAGTGTGACATCACAGACCTACAGATAATCTGCTCACTGGGCTACAGCATCCTGTTGATGGTGACCTGCACTATCTACGCCATCAAGACAAGGGATGTACCGGAAGACTTCAATGAAGCCAAGCCCATTGGCTTCACTATGTACACCACTTGCATAGTCTGGCTGGCCTTCATCCCGATTTTCTTTGGCACGGCCCAGTCGGCAGAGAAGGTGAGTCATTTCTCTCTCTTTTGCTTTCTCCCTCTCAGTCACCACCCCACTCTTTGGCTGTCTCCCTCCCTCCTCTCACAAATTTCCCTTTCATTTCTTCGGCCCTGTTTTTATCTTGTCCAAACACATGCACACATGCATATTTGTGCAAACACAAACAGTACATAAAGGAGGCGCACACCGAAAAACACACACGCACATATTTAGTGACTACATAAGTTATGGATTTATTTTCTCCTGAGTTCATATTTACATGGCTCCAACGTGCATGGAAACCCACACTAGGACCACGGCAGACAGAAATAGGCATGTAAAGGCGGAGGAAGGGTTGATGTTAAGCACCAAAATCCTGAAATGCCTGAGGAGTGATATGGATGGGGGGGTGCCGGCAGCTCTGCATGCCATTATCTACGCTCTCACGCTTAGGGTTTCACATATACTATTGGGCCTTATTCTGGAGAGGGAGACAAGAGGGGCTGAGGAGGCGGAGGAAGAGGATGATGATGACCTGGAGGAAAAGGAATGGAGGGAGAAATGAGGGGGTAAATAGAAGTTTGATTCAACACATTCCATCCCGTGACAGCTGCGCTCTACTCAACAAAGCATTTGACATCATGTGCTACTGGAGTTGATTGAGAATATGACATTCTGACCTTCTGTGCTAGTCATTGCTTATCTGGCCAGCGCTGCATAGAATACAGATGCGCTCATCTGCTGGTCTCGTGTGCAGCTTGGCAGGCCCGTGTGTACAAGATGGAGCGAAGGGGAAGTTTTCCACTGACAGAATATCGATGCTGACAGGAAAGTGTTACTCCTAACCTTTTGAGAGGCACACCGTTCAATATCCTTCCTGCTAAGCTACCACATGAGATGGATCAGAAACTGATTTTCCTCATCTCAATTTGCTGCTGATTTCATAGATGAATTACACCCTCAGCAGCGATTAGGAGTTCATTATGTTACTTGCGGCGACTAGCGAAGCAGTAATGTGTTTATCTTTCCCCTTTATGCAGTTAACTATTTCCTCGCCCTGGTGCCTGCCTGACACACACCTCCGGTTCGCACCACAGCATCTCAGTCTAATGACCTCTGTGGGTGCATTTCTGCTCCCTTCCCAAGCCACTGCTAGTGAGAAGTGCCTTAGCATGTCCTGATGCTAAGGCACTGTGCAAACGCTGCACAAGGTGAAATGGATACTATCAGTCACCTTGCTGCACTTTTGCTTAAGTTACCGATGTGCTTTCCTCACATCTGTTTCTGGATAGACACTGTTTACTGGCTCAGGGATATTTCTCTAAAAGCATAGTTTAGAAATACAAAAATAGTGTAATTAGAGGATATAGTCGATTGATGTTGCGTGTGCGTCTGTTTGTATAGCTGCTTGTGAATAAACTATTGGATTTAATTTGATGCATTCCACTATATCCTGACTTTATAAGTGCCTTGCCCTGTTGTGTTTTTATGTGCAACCCCCACTCAGATATGAGTAATCTCTCTCACCCCAGGTTGTCTCATATAAAATGATTTATGGTAACGCTAAGATGATGTGATGCCAGCTGCCTTTTGATAATCCCCCCCCAAAAATGAGCTGCTCTTGCTTGACCTCGTGTTATTTTCTAGTATTGTTTCATGGCACAGTAACAGTTCTGAGTGGAATTTCTTTAACTCAACACCATTTAGTTACCCTTATTTTCCACACCTGTGACTCCCTTCCACTCGCTCTGGTTTGCCCATTCAAACTCATATTGAGGGAAGCCATGCGAAAACGGCAACAAAAGATCACAGAGCATGCCCCTGCCTCCCGTGCACCTGCATGTACTCCGTCAACTACTCAGCACTCTCAAGTCAATGGCTGCGAGTGTCACCAGCATACAGATTCAGCCGAGCTCAGTTCTGGTGATCAGCTGGAGTTTTGGAGCAAACTTCAGCTGTGTGCGTCACTGTTTATCAAGACTTTGAAACAAACACCTCGAGATCAAGACAGAAATGTGTAACAGAGTATTAAAAGACACATTGATATTTATTTACTACTATTTTTTTGTTTATTAGCTTTTTTTTGAGAGAGAGAAAAGGAACAACCAGACAGATTTAAGGGACGTTGTCATGTCTTTGTCCACAAAACAGAACATTTCACAAGATGATTATAAAATGAAACATTTTCCTTGAGGTACAAAAGCATTCTAGTGAAACACCTACAAGATTTTGTCATGAACGTAAAGGACAACGTCATGTCATGGAAGCGTACATACCTGAATACATGTCTAGAAACCACTTGGTCTCTTGTAAGATGTCTCCTGTACCTTCATAAACTTCTGGAGGACAGATCGTCCTGACAAGTATCATTTGCAATTACTAAGAATTCGGAGGAAAACTTTTTCACTCCAGCTTTAGGCAGGTAAAGTGAAAATCGCAACTTCTAATCTCTTTCCCCTCCCTCTCTCTGCAAACAACTGCACTTGACAGAAGTTGGACTTGACACTTATTGCAGAGATGTGGAGTCTTTTGAAAATAATATGTAAAATTCCCCTGCCTATCACTTGTTTTATGCATGAATCCTTGAGCAGACTGCACCAAAGGCAGACTGCAGGCAAGAAAAAGTGGTCAAGTGTAATGGAAAGAAGGACGGTTGTAGTTTTGATTTTAACCCTAGCCTGTATTTATTTATTCAGGAAGTGTGTAGCACTGGATTTACACTAATCTCAGCTGCAAAACTATGATGTCCTATTGTATATTTCCCTGCAGTTGCAGTTTGAGTTTTAGACAAAGGTAAAAATTGTAATGCAGAAATTAGCTTTAATGTGGAGGACTTAAATGTATAGGTTATATATATATACATATAACCTTGGCAAGACACGAGTCTTGCTTTAAAAATACATGTATATGCAAATTAAAACTGCAGGTAATGTGACTCAGCTGCAGGAATTTATCATGAAGCAAACGCATCCTATTATAAGGTCTATATAGTGCCATGTGTTTCATATATATGAAGCTGAAAACTCCCTTTGGGCTGCACCCTGTGTCATAAGTGCAGAAATACACCAAAAAATATTAACATATCTTTCAATTATTGTAGTTTCACTATAACTTGAGATAAATGAGATATAAAATACTGTGCTAGTTTTTACCTGTTGTACTTCAGCGAAGATTTGAATTCAATTAAGTAGTTGTCGTCCTGCCAGAAAGACTTGACTGTACTGAGGAACCTTGTTTTGTGCATTATCTATAGTATGTGACCGAAGTTTGGGTCATTGCTGTTCAATTATTGTTGTAATGCTGCCTTCTCTCTGCTGCAAAATAACATCAAATTGTGAGGACATGAGCTTCTGCAGAAACAGAATGGGCTCTCCTCTCCACCAGCACAAAGCCAGTCCCAAAAAAGACTCAGAATAGTATCTTTAATGGGCTTTTTTATTTTGTATTTCCAAACTGCTACCCCCTCCTCAGACATTGTCTCTGCCTGATTGCCATCTCCTGCTGACTCCTAACCGGTTAGGACACCTGTTGAGCTCCCCTAAATATTGGCCAAAGTTGAAGTGATTTCCTAAATTACAACACTTTATAACACACTTTTACTCCTTGTCCTAAAAGCGCGACCAAAATGCGTCACACTGATTTTTTTGGGGGGACTGATTTCCTCCTCTGAGACACTTCATAAAGATGGGCCCTGATTAGAACAGTGATCAGAACACCACGAAGGCAAATCCTGCAGAGGAACCATCAAAAGTAACTTCCTCAGATTGCTTTGGCTTTTATTTACCCACTTACGTTACATGAGTCACAACCTCTTTATCTGCCAATCCTGAAGCCCAGAAATGGGGACCTCCCGTACAGACTCAAAATGAAGGTAAGGCCATCCACACAGAAAGCTCTGTCTCCAATATGGAATAGGGCTTTGCAGCACAAAGCCAGACAGAGTTATTCATGACATGAGCTGGGCTAGAAAGTAGGCCACCCAAAACAACAAGAGACATCCAGGTAGTTGAGAGGAGACTGCAAATCCCCTGGATTCATTATTGAAGGTATTCTCTAACGGGGCAGAGAGCATCCTAATTGTCACTTACTGAATCAAGTCCTTATCGCTGTGTGCATTTATAGTACTCAACCATACCCAACTAAATTGCCTTTGCAGTAAGTATATCCCTGGTGGGTATAATTATGAGAATTACCCTCAACAGCTTTTTGTCTAAATGGAAGGCACATCGTTTGTTGTGACGGAATGTTAGCATTTGGCTTGTCAATGAGATGTAAAATTCAAAAGCAACCGTTTGATTCCTGATGAGGACATTAATAAATCATTACTGCGGCTATAAATAGGGGGTTGCCAAGCAGTTGTGAAAGTGACTTCATGTATTTATTTATGTTAAAGCAACAGAAATTAATTATAAATGTTCTGTGACAAGCTAAACATTCGAGTGGTGGGTGAGAGGGGCTACGAATTTGGGTCAAGCTCATAGAGCAGCACAATGAAAAACCCTGTCTCAGTGATTAGAGGCAGTAAGAAAAAAGGATTTGGTGTGGTGTGTTTGTGCGCATGTGTAGCTGTATTAGAGGGAGTGAAAACCCACATACCTACACTTGCTTTTTTTGTTTTTTCTGTGTGTGTTTGTGTGTGTTAGTGATGAGTATGAGCAAGCACCTAATGCTTATTGTGTGCCTGCTCCCGAATCAACTCTCCTGCATGGTCAATAAATCAGTTCTGATAGGGTCAGCATTGCAGAGTCTAAGGTATCAGAATCTCATTAAAAGCTTATTCCAGGCGTGTTTAGTTGCTTGCACCAAACTCTGTAGAGTTGCTATGGTTACCAGACAGGTTACCAACTACCAAACATGGCAACACAGCACAGGGTAGAGATTCTCTGGTGATTATGTTACATGCTATGTGTACCCCTCACAGTGCTCCCCCCCCCCCAAAAAAAAAAAAAAACCTAATCAGAAACGCTGCAAATTCACAGCTCAGACACAACATTCCACCAGCTTGGAGTGACACAGAACAGAGTGCAGTGAGAGTATTGTGATATTCATACGGTTATTAATGCATGGTGTACCAGCCAGATCACTGCCTCTGATGCTGCTCCACTGAGAAACAGGAAGGGATGGAGGGAGAGAGAAGCAGTTGAGTGTATTGGCATGTAAATGATATCAGGCATCTGAATGATTTCTGGAGATTATAAGACAAAGGCATGACTAGCATGTGAATGCGTGTCGTTTGAAAGAAATTACCGTTACTGATATTTACCAAGTAAGTCTATATGCAAATGGAGGCATTTTTTTCCTCTGGCTGATTCGGCGAGCATTTCTCCTCTGCAGATACACTGTGGTGGATAATGTGTTTACAATTGTATCCTCTCCCCATCCACATTACCAGTAACTGACTGAAAGGCAGCATATAAGCAACTTTGGAGTGCAGTAGATTAGTGAGGAGGCTTCAGCGATCGGCTCTTGAAACAATAATGTCCTCTCTTGAAGTAATTCTTTCTCCTCCAAGACCCTTAAATACAACAAGCAGCTCTCGCATGACTGTTGATTTACTGACTTCACTACCTCCGAGTGAAATCACTACATTTTAATGAAATCGATGTTTCAGATTCATAATCCTCGCGTGATCGGAGGGGTTATGTAAGCTCACAATTACAACTTGACAATGTGAAAGGTGTTATATAACTCCTGAAAAGGAATGTCAGCCAGGATGCATTTAAGTGAATGTACCTGTGTTCATGTCACATGAATGGCAATCTCGTGAATGATCATACCACTTAACACAGTGAGAGCCTTTCACAGACTGCACTCCACTGCATGCAGAGCTGCAGAAAAAAAAAACAATTGTAGACCCGCCGTATACCGCAGCTGCAGTATTCTTCGTCTTAGTCTTTTATTGTGCTCTAGGAGGAATTTACAATTAAAATAGGCCTGGCTACAGAAAGCACGAGAGGAGGAAGAAGCAGGTGCTTGAGTGGTGAAATAAAAAATCTGATGTGAAAGGGAAGAGAAGGTGACTGCAGCATGTCACGGACAGAACCACATCTGACAATGTGGTCTATCAATCTAGTCAAGAGTGAACACACTTGTAGGAAGGAGGCCATGTGAGGGCATTCTGATAAAGTTATGGTGATGCTTCTGCTGTTGTCATTAATACGCTTGAACCGTCTTTGACTTGAGTGAGTTGCTGCAGGTCAGGCTTTAATAAAAGCTGCTGGATTATGTTACTGAATGCATGACTGCTCCTTTGCCCATAGCTACACATAGCAAATATCCAGACCACCTACATATCTGATAATAATATTAGACTATATAAACACTAAATACTGAATTAAATTAAAGTACATTAAATTAAATTAAAAGTCAATATTGTAGCCCTGTGATAGACTGGCGACCTGTCCAGGGTGTCCCCTGCCTTCGCCCTAAGTCAGCTTCATAGGCTCCAGCCCCCCGCGACCCTAATGAGGATTAAGCGGTGTATAGATAATGGATGCATGGATGGAAAAGTCAGTATTTAAAAAATGTATGTTAGTACATATCCTCTGATGACACTGGTCCTTTTGGAGCAGATATAACACACAGCAAGGCTGAAAAAAGGACAGTGAACCTTCTTTAATTTTTTCTTTTTTTCTGGATGCTCAGATTTTGTTATCAGGCAATAGTTATTATTAGGTTGTGCCTCATCACCGTGCTCAGCAGTGTGACTGTCCTGTAATTGGCCACAGATGTTTAGCCATCATTGCTGTCTTGTTTCTAATTTTTCTTTTTAAGTGCTTAATTGCTACTCCTAACATATTTATCTGCCTCAAAGAACAACTAAATCAAAGTTCACACCGCATACAAAGAAATCACCCATTTTCATTATGTACATTGCCATTCTTGTCTTTATTAAAATCACTTTTTACCTGTCTGTGCTTCCTTCCAGCTGTACATTCAGACAACCACCCTGACCATCTCCATGAACCTCAGTGCCTCAGTAGCACTGGGCATGCTTTACATGCCCAAGGTGTACATCATTATCTTCCACCCTGAGCTGAACGTACAGAAGAGGAAGCGTAGCTTCAAGGCCGTGGTCACAGCTGCCACAATGTCATCACGTCTGTCCCAGAAGCCCAATGAGAGGCCCAATGGAGAGGCTAAGACTGAGCTGTGTGAGAACCCTGCTGCTGACCCCATGAGTAAGTAACCAAGTGTGAAGACCACAAAGCCTCAGAGACACGTACATACGCACCGTGGACTTAGAACAGGAAAACTTTTAGTCCAAAAGAATTCAGGTTTACTTATATAAGGATGTATTTAAGTGCAGCATCTAGCATTTATATGCAGTGTACAAATATTTAATAAACAGTTTGCAGACGATATACTTTAGCTATAAGTAGATATGCAGTGCAGCCATTTTTCACATTTATGAATCTACAGTATTTATAAGCAACACTTGCATATCCCATGAAGACATAATTGATATTATTTTAGCTGTCTTTTGCTATATTGTCAGTCATTATCTGTCTTCACCAGCCTCCACATGTGCCTGCAGGAGGAATTATAGTTGTTGATAAATTCATTAATAAATACTTCTTACAACCACATTATAGAATTATAAATTATTTATTAGATGTTTATTTACAGGCTGCTTATAAATGCTAAATAGGGGGGTTACCTAAAGTCTTTTAATTTTGCTATTTGTTGTTACAATTTTAAAGCTGTGAATTTACTGTAAAGAAAATATAATATATATGCTCGTATACATACATACATGCATACATAAGCTAAATCTATGTAATGAAATCTTTGAGTGCTATCTTAACATACATGTGAATTTCAGTGACTGTGTGGTTTATCTGCATTGGGTTAATAAAGCCTCTATAGGGAATAAGGAATAATACAAATGACAAAGTATTCCCAGGAGGCAAGATCTGGTTATGTAGATCCAAGAGACATGAATGCAGTGTCTCTTTAATCTTTCTCATCATAGATGTTTCTCAAATTTCTTTTCTTGTAGTAGAAAGTCCTGTTTAAGTAATATCACTGGGCGGCTTCTTGGTTAAAATTATGTATATACAATTATACCCTATAGTAAGAACTGGGTTGTCTTTTATCGTGATAAATGGTCAGACCTTTAGCCCAAGTGCATAGCAGCAGGCACGAGCGAAGATAGGGGACTGGCTCTGTGAAGAGATTTGAAGAAGCAGGGCTTTATTGCAGGGAATGGAAAGAGATAATCTGTCTCTGTTGCTGTGTGTTACTCATACCACCCTTCATCTGAAAACTGTAAGCATGATCCTGTTAGCACAGATAATGCTGGGTATTAGTACGTGAGTGGGGAAGCCTACATACTCCCATAGTTAGGTGATGTAGTGTTTGTTTTGGATGAGAAACATCAATAGTAGAAGGAGTTTTAGAGGCAAAAAAGCTGGATTTTAGATGAGCGTTGCCATGGAAGCTCTCCGCTTCATCTCTAGTTGTCAGGATGAAGACAGAGAAGATTGACAGCTCATGCAAATCACACATCACAGCTTCCAAAGACCTCCTCTCCCACAACGCTTCTAATCACATAGAGCGATCATGGCACCCACAGGTGCACCAGCCCCTCAACCCCTCTTTGAATTATTCCTATGAGATGACAGATTTTCCTGGGAATTTCTCCAAACACCCAATAGTTGTCGCACTCATCTGTCACGAGCCAAATGAGCTTGTGTATGCAGAAAACTGTAAGTGTGCGTGTGGTTTTTTTTTATGCGCATATGAATGTGTGAGTTACGCACATGTAAGCCACAGAGTATCAGGGGATGGGGAATATATCTTTGCCTGCCACACATGTGGCTCATTGAGCAAATGCATACTCTGCATAGAGGGTAAAACCTTAACATCTGTTGCAGCAGCGCATCAGAAGTCCCCAAGCAGGGCATGCGGTCTCTGGAAGGCCCTCCCAAAAGTGCACCATGTCATCTGTTCTGTGTGTCTCTCACCTTCTGTCTCTCTTACACGAATGTCTTCTCGCCTCGCCTCCCTTCCCTGCACATTCTCGCCTCCTCTTGCCCTTCTTTTTTAGCAACAGTGAAAGTGACATTTATTAATGGCGAATTTATGTGCATGACCGCCCCGAAACCTGAACTGTGCCTCGACCATCCCTGGAGACTGTCCGTCAATTCCTGTAACCATCAGAGCGCCAAATACCTCCCTTTCAGGCCCCATCGGCCGTGTATGAGATGACTCCAAGTGATTTATTGGATTAAGGGCATTAGCAATTCTGCAGATTTACATTGGTATTGATACAGTGTAATATCTTCATGATTGCACTTCTCAGACAGGGGGATTTATCCTCTAATTTAGATATGTTGAATTGATTCACTACCCTGTGCTGTTTTTCTCAATAGGCATGTGTGTCGATGCCTTCATTCTCTTCAGATTGAACTCATGTCATTAACAATGAATACTGTGGTGAGAAAACACAACCAAACAGGCAGCAGAACAGAAGATAGGAAAACTTGTGGGATGAGATAAGATAATCAGCTTTCAAAATTAAATATTAAGATGACAGTGATGGTGGATGTCTCAGTTCCAGACTGGCAAACACACACAAAAAAGCATCTCGCTCAAAAATGACTAATCTTCCTGAAGACGGTTTATGGTTACCAGCAAGAATCTGTTCATTTACTAATGTTTTATTCATCATACTTGCTGGGCAAGACTACAAAATGCAGCTGTAAAGAAATGGTGCGACTTTAATTGCGTAGCCCATGGGAGTTGGTCACCATAGCAACATTAAAGCAGTAGAATGAGAATTTATAGCAATGTCTTTGATTAAGAAAGTGTACATCGACCTTCTCCACTGTACAGAGAGGACAGCACGTGTGCAGATACACATATCCTCATGACTGCTGTTGGTCTGCTAACTATGCTCACATTTTCTCATTACGACCTACTCAAACATCACCTTAATCCAAAGACTACCCATAACTCCAGAATAAGAACAGCCTTCTAGACAAGTCGTGACAAGCCAGAATGACCTCAGTTCACAGAAAAACGAAATAGTTTCACTCTGAAGATTTGAACCTTCATATCGGCTCTCATAATGATAGATGTACAGCAGGACACACAAACACAAACAGCACCTAGGCACTCAGCCACATTCTGATATGTTTCCATGGCAATCCAGACTGGGATCGCATTGCATGCCCTAGCATTTGTTCGGTGCCCACTTGTGTGGTGTTTGTGTTTTTTTATCACTAGTTAACATCTGAAAATAGAAAGTATGGCTTCACACGAGGGGGAATGCATGTTGAAATGATACACCAGGCCAGAAAATATTGCTACTGATTGCACACAGCTGGTGATAAGAATGCGCAGCACAATAGGGCGCCTTTACCGAAGCAGATGATGTCTATTTACCTCTGCGAGATGTGTTCTTTTCTTCTGTTGTTTTTTGTCTTAGCGGTGCTCGAAGTAAATCTTAATCTTCTTTACTCTGTTCTCAGGTCAAGCAACCAAGAAAACATATGTGAGTTACAACAACCTCAGGATCTGATCTGCTTGGAAATGAATGCTGTTTGTCCTTTATCTGTGATTGAAAAAAAGAAAAAAAAGAAAAAGAAAAAAAAAAAAAAAGGGAAAGGGAGCTGTAGAGGATCAGAGAAAGGCAGACAGAGACAGGAGAGAGAGAGCACAGGCATCTCAGCACCACCTGCAGTACCTATGCACTCCAGGACGGTGGATAGCATCCAACCTTCATCCAGACATGATGCATGAGTCCTGACAGAGGCTAGCACAGCTTTAGGCCAGTGTGGCTGAGTCGGCCTCCAGAACCAAACTGCAGGTTTAAAACTTGTGTTGTGGCCCCCTTCTCTCTCTCTGACAGAGAACAACTTGCCTGCTAAAAGGGGTCACTGTGAATGAGGACAAATACAAAAAAAAAAAGGAAAAAAAAAAAAAAAGGACAGTGGATCTGCTTTCAAGATATTTTCTTTTGAAATGTCATTAAAGCCATATTCTCTTGGGGTTCCCATTATCTGATTTCTGTTTTGTATTGTTTCTAAGTGATTTTTCTTCTGTGCCTCTTTTCTCTTGAAGTTGATTTAATTACCTTGAACAGCAAGCTCTGCCACATACAGTATTTTTGTTTTAATGAAATCAACTCAAATCAGTCCCAGATGATTATTATGTTAGCGTGATGGGCATTGTAAGTATATTTTTTTGTAAATATTTGAGAGTATTTTCATGTTTGGAGTACAAAAATAGATATCCAGTCTTTGTTCAATTGGATTTGGATGGTAATGAAAAGCACCACAAAGTGTTCACTTTGCATGTGCCAATGTATGTTTGTTCTATTTGATGTAAACTTTAAAAAAAATAAATGAAAAAAAAAAAAGAGAGAGAAATAAATTCTGAAAATGATAATGAGCTTCAGCATCCTTCTGCAGTTTGTTTTCTTTACCCAGACTGAACTTCAGCGAATGACAGAATATGGCTTTAATCTGTTGTTGAATTGACCTCCCCTGTATCTGCAAGCATGTTTGTTTTACATAGTTTCGTACTGGGTCTATTATGCCTAATTATGGTGTGGGAAACATTAATATCAGAACAATCATGCAAATATGTTGTGATGTCTGTCAAATACTGAACATGTAATAAAGTCATTTTGTTATCTTTTATACAATTAAACCAGACAGCATACCATAGTTATTTCTGTGCATGTGCATGTCTGTTTGTACGACTGGGCATGTTTGTGTTTCATAGCAGCAGGGAGTACGGCGGGTTTTACGCTCATGTATGAATAAGTAAAATTAATCGCTGTGTTGTTTATGGGTTTCTGTAAGCTGATGGGAACGTAACGTGCTCGTTTACTGTCTCGCCCCGTGACAGAGTGTATTAGTGAGCTCACTGAGCAGTGCTGTCATGCAGAGGAGAGCAGAGGATGTCCACTAGCTGACTCCTCTGTTCACCTTTTGCTCTTTCTGTCACATCCTTTGTTTCTCTCTCTCTCTGGCTCGCTGTTGCCCCTTCCAAGTCTCGCCACCAATCACTGAAATGAATAATATAACATGTCACATCAATTTGTCCTGCTGATGACCAAGCCTTTACAGGCTAACAGCTCTTTATTCCTGCCTACAAGCACAATGTTACTATTTTCAATATTGATTATTATATAAAAACATGAATAGGCCGCGCATGAGAGACTTCTGTTTCTTCAGCCGGTAAGCGTCTCCCTCTAGGCTGTTACGTGGACAAGTGATATATGACCAAGAGATGACGATTCCTCTTTTGTGAGTGTGCGATTCAGAGAGAGAGAGAGAGAGAGAGGGAATGATATCCTTACCCACACTGGTTTTCTGTTGTTTCTCTTTCCATTTGTCTGGCATCTCTCTCAGCTCCTGTGGGACCAGATGGTCTTTACTTCTCATACGCACAGTCTGTCATTTTCTGTTGCACACAGCCAAGAAAAATCCCACTTATACCCAATTAAGACTAGCCTCTCCCCCACCAAATTAATTGCCTGTGTCAGTGTCTGTGTGCAAGTAATCAGTGGGGGCTGAACAGAGTTTAGATTTGTAGCTCAGCAAAAAAGAAAAGAAACACTAAACAGCTCAAGGAATGGCCTCTCTGATTGTGATATAAAGCAAAAACTTTGAGATCTTTGAAACACAGAAAACAAATTCTTTTTTTTTTTTAAAGCAAGGCATGGCCAGGAATGGTTTTCACCTACCGAAAATAGAATGAGGCATGGACTACTCCAGCACCAAACTCTCAAGGCTCCTACGTAAGGGCCCACCTGCTCAGTATGCACCTGTTCTGAAGGCAGCAGTTTCCTGGGAGAATCAAATGGGAAAAACATCAAAGGAAGGGAACTAATCATGCTGGACTCAGAGCAAGGCACACTCCAACAGGAGGACTTAAATGTTGCAAACTTTAAGGCGTGTCAGTTGCAGATTATTAGGCGTGGAACAATAGAATTTATAGGCTCTTTAAAAAATGTACACAGGCTTGCCAACAGTTCTAACTCTTAAAGAGCTTTTCTAGTCACAAAGTTGTCAAAACTGTCCTTACTGTCTAAGAATTACAAGGCTGCATGACCCAATTTGGATGACAAGGTGACACAGCTGCTCTGTGAAATGTGCATTTCAGTGCACTGCCTCATGTGACATGTAAAAATCCAGGCACCAAAGGCTCAGACGTTCTTCTATCTGAGTTTTCGTGTCACTTTGGTCCAGCTCCGCCTTTGAGGAAAGCCTTCTTTATCTTGTCAGAACTCCTGATGCGCTCTTTCACAGACAATTTACTGATGCTGAGTCTAGATTAGCTCTGTTTCATGGCTCCTGGGCCCTGGGCTCTCCTATCTCTCCATAAATGTCCAATTATCCAACTCCAGCCTGAGTGAAACCTTATCTGCTTCCCGTCAGTGACCAACTGAAGCCTGATATAACATACGGTGGATAAAGACACTCTTCACTCTTTTTTTTTTCTTCCCCCTGATGCGTCTTGCACTCCAAATCTCCTTATAACAGCCCTTTGTTCACCACCATGTTTTCCTTCCCCTGCATTTCTTGTGTTCTCAAGAAACCAGGCTGGTTTGCTGTTACCAGCACACAGTGACACTAAGATTTTATAATTAGTGGTACAGTAAGATAGCTACTGGTTAGACATGAATCATAACATCCACATCTTCTCATAGCCACTAATTATCATCTGAAGGAAGTTCATGAGGAAATTTCGTGACTCCACAGCGAAAGCAGTGTTTGTTTGTTTTTTGCAAGAGTGATGCAGGGGAAGATACAGTGACTAAATTAGTCTGGGGTCACTGGTTGCCATTTCTTATCTCTAGGTCCACAGAGCTACCCATTACCCCGCTTAGACGGCACAGTGTGTGCATTTGTGTGTGTGTGTGTGTGTGTGTTTGTCACAGCATTATTGCATTTTTAATCAGCGGAAGAGACCAGGCATCATTCTCATCACATTAGTGTCTCCTGGTATTTATTCCTCTCTCTCGCTCTCTCACCACTTTTACCCCTTGGGGGGGAGTTGAGTGGGTGGAGAGAATGCATTTGAAATTTGCTCATTTGACAGTCGTTAGAGATATGGATTCTGACAGTACACAATTAGCTCAGTCACCTCCTTTATCTTCACTCATCTTTGGCTGTGGGATTTAGTACGTGTTGCCTCGATCGTAATGACTGTTATACCTCTCTGGCTGCCTTCCTCTCCGTCTTTCCCCTCGCATCACTTCGATATCCAAACTTCTAATTCCAGTTAATGATTATTTGAAAATTACATATCTGACTTCATGGATTTAATTGACTGCTGTGTTATTAAGATGGTTGAGTGAGACGAATGCACTTCAGAATTCGCAGCTGAGTAGGTGCACTAATCTGCCGCTTTTCCCCAATTTCCCCTGTCATAAAAATGCATTCATGGATAAAAGATGTACGAGAGCTGGCATACATCTTGTGAATATGTTGCATATTTGTTCTGCCTCAGCTGCATGAAAGATTCAACTCACTTTTGGAAGCTTGTACTTGTTGAAAATAAAGTAGCACATTTTTTTTTTTTTTTTTTTTTTTTTTTACTATTGAATCACAGCTCAGGTTCAGGGACAAACAAAAAGCCAGCAGCATTTAAACCAAGGAAGATCATCTCTGGCTTAAACAGGAGTTGACAGAGATAAGTGCTGGCTGGCTGTGAAATTTAACTAGAGAGCTAAGCCCTTGCTTTCAAGGAGCATGGCATAAACAGTGAATTTCCACATCCCACACAGATCACTGTTATTTCAAAGAAAAATAAATGCCTAAAGAGAAACAAAATACTGAAATGCAAATGAATAGTTGGGAAAGAGTGATAGAAATCCACATCAAACAAAGATGAAATGAAACTGAAAACCCAAAAGGTACAGAGAATAAATCACATACCACACTTTTTGTTTGGGAGTAGATTAGTAAAAACAGCTGTCTGGTGTGGTGCTTTTATTTAGTCTTTCTTTTTAAAACTGATTCTAATTCTGGCTCATAAATCCTTCACACGAATCCACCTTTAAAAGCTTAAAAACTACAAGTATTGCTTTGGGCATTGTGAGGGAGGTGCACAGTCAAATGATTATAAATCAATTCAAAGTGTGAATTATAGTCTTACCTCACAAACTACATCGCTGAAGATTGTGTGTCTCATTTTTCAGTTGGCGGTGGAGTGTGGAGAACTCTCCATTTGATTAAACTCTACCCAACGGCTGCATCAATTATGTATCTTCACAATGGAGTTAATGGACTGCAATAGCAGTTGAAGATGACTTGACTAAATTTCCACATGACATGGCAAGAAAAATATCACTTCAGTAATGTTACCCTCTCGAACAGCTTGTCTGGAATGATAAAAGATCAGGTTTGCTCCGAGCTTATTAAATAAAAAGCCCGTTTTCTTTTGTTAATTTTTCTGTTAATCGGTAAAACACTATGCCCTCTGACAGATCCGTCTCCTCCAGGAGAGTGTAATATAACACACATGCCAGCACATGTGCACACACAAACATGTTCGCTCCGCCACGCGTGACACATTGTATATTCTTAAACGTACCTGTGCAGGGTTCGTGCGCACACTGAATACATATGTGGGAGAAGGTCTCTGCTCAGCTTGCAATCCCTCTACCTTGTGATCAAGCTTCTATAATTCTATTCTCTGGGGTTTCAGTCCCATGAGTGGACCCTTACAGAGAACAGAAGGGGCCCTCCAAGCCCCAACTACACAGTCACTGACCCATCTGGCCATCAGGCCAGCAGGGAGCCCACATGATGTAGAGACCAAAGCTCTGCACAAACATCCTGTGCTAACATGAGCCTGACACATCACACAATGTCTGTAAAAGGTAGAAATGGTGTATAGCAGCCACACACTGTGCAACCCTCATGTTTTATTTTGAGATGCTGTTGTGTTGTCTGGACTACATATAATGACAGAGGGCAGAGAGTTTCCGCAGAGAGAAATGTGCTGCATGGTGCATAAAGAAAGTGATCCTGCTGCTGTGTTGTGTATAATTTAGAGCAAAAACAACACGTTGTTTCAGCTGTGATCTCTGCAACTGAGGCGGAGGTTGGTTCAACATGACATTACAGGGTGGGTGGGGGTTTAACCTAACGTCAGCGCTGATCTTTTTTTCTGTACTCACAAACGCACAGCCATGTAAACGTTTCTAATGACCTCTCTCACATGACAAGTGTTTTCTTCTGCCCTCAGCCTCTGCAGTAAGCCTCGGCTTATGACGCTGCTCACTCCATTAACGTTAGTGCAAGGCAAAATCTGTCATGTTTTCTTTTTTTACCCTAGTTGCTTGTGAAAACTCTCCCAACTTCTTAGCTTTGTCATGCCTCTGAAAATCCACAGCTTCCGCCCAGATGGGCTCCTTCCATGACTGAAGACGAGGATTTCCACACCAGCTCTGGAATGGATCCAATTTATGAGATAAGAAGCGAAATGCAATTACTCTACACTTTCTAAATCTGTGACTGAATGATGGAGTCTCACAGTTGTTCTAACTTATCTCACTTTCTAATTATGAGTGTGACTTAAGAGAGAGCCGACACATTTTTTATTATCAGGGGAATTAAGTGAGGATCACTTCTTTGCTGACGCGCTGTTTAATAAACAGCACATGCATCAGTGACACCTTCACTGATTCACATGTTGTTTTTTATGGTAGCTCTCTCTGGAAGGTAATGGGCTGAAATAAACACAAACATCTTATAATAGAATCTTGTTGCCTATGCATGCAGAATCTGATAAATGATAATTGCAGCCTTTGTATTTGATTTTCAACAGCTAAAGGCTACTTGTTATTTGTCTATTAAAGCTATGATGATCTCACGCAAAGGGCATTATTCAGTACCTTTGCCATGGTGTGATGCTACTGCCATCTATTGATACTGCAGCCATATCTGTCTTTCCTGTGTTTTGTTCTGTGCCTCGAACACTTGGAATCTCACCAGCCTGTGTCAAAATCCACGATCTGTACAACCAGTACAGACAGATGACAAAATGCGGTTCTGAGCAGACTTCTCGTTGAGCGCTCAGGGCGAGGGAGCTCAATGTGTCAGCGTTTAAAAGGCATTTAAATGGACTTACTTCATTCTTTCACAAGATGGCGCTGGAGCCATTGCTGATCGGGGGAAAAGATGCGGCCTGAGATGAGGACGTGACTTCATCATCTGGATTTTTAGTTCTGCATACACATACATACATGTCTTTAGGAAGACAATGCATTTAGAATCAAAAAATAAACATAACAACCACTATGTGCTATACCTCCACCCACACCTCACTCTTGTTATTCTGCAACATTTTAATGGACTGTTAAAAATAAAAACCTGCATTTGAGGAAGGTGAAACAATCGAAACTGTTTGAACATGCAAATATAATAAACAGACTGTCTAATAAAAAAAAAAAATTTAAATACCTCCAGCATTTTATTTTATTTTTTTTAACACTGCATTGCATCAGTTCACACATGCAACACACTGTATTGATGGTTTTAAAAAAGAAAATTAAACTAATTAAACCATGTGTACCCATGAGAATATATTTTATATCACATTACCAATAAATGATTTTTGTTTTTTACATAAAAGACAAGAATCATGAAAGTACTACCACAAAACTGCTCAGACTCAGTGCACATTTAGTGTCTAAAGCCTCAGCTATATCCATGAAATAATCCAAACTGCTCGAGTGTATTAACTATAGAATATTGTGTTATTCTTACTTACCATTGTAGCTCATCTCTCTGATGAAAAAAGAAAAAAAAATCAGGCACTGGGTTGATCAAAACGACACAATCAGTCAATAACTGAAAGCAGCAGTCTGTCTACCTGACATAAACGAGGTAATTAGCTGTTTGCTAGCCAGGTGCATAAAGTATTTAAAACTGAGAGAAAATACATTTCTGCCACAGCATCAATATCAACTCTGTTTTACCATAAATTGTTTTGACACACACACTGTTGACTTCTGGTTAACTCTTGTCTCTCCACACATCTGTATGGCAGTGCTCAACTGGCCAATGCTAAGCTGGTCCGTGATATGTTAGCATCATTTAAAATGTGGATATTATTAATGCATTTTTCCTCCCTTTTTTTCACTTTAGCTTATAAGAATAATTTCACGGAGATATCCATCCATTATCTATACACCGCTTAATCCTCACTAGGGTCACGGGGGGGCTGGAGCCTATCCCAGCCGACTTAGGGTGAAGGCAGGGGACACCCTGGACAGGTCACCAGCCTATCACAGGGCTACACTTAGAGACAGACAACCAAGCACACTCGCATTCACACCTACGGACAATTTAGAATCACCAATTAACCTCAACATGTTTTTGGACTTTGTGGGAGGAAGCCGGAGAACCCGGAGAGAACCCATGCTGCACAGGGAGAACATGCAAACTCCATGCAGAAAGACTCCGGTGCCCGCGAACCGGCGACCTTCTTGCTGCGAGGCAACAGTGCTACCAACTGCGCCACCCTGCAGCCCTTCACGGAGATATATTTGTCTAAAATGGGTCACATTAAGAAACAAGGTAGTAGCAGTAACAGTTGGTACCACTGTTGCTTCGCAGCAAGAAGGTCGCACCGGGATCTTTCTGCGTTGAGTTTGCATGTTCTCCATGGGTTCTCTCTGGGTTCTCCAGCTTCCTCCCACACAGTCCAAAAACATGTTGAGTTTAATTAGTGATTCCAAATTGTCCGTAGGTGTGAATGTGAGTGTGCTTGGTTGTCTGTCTCTAAGTGTAGCCCTGTGATAGACTGGTGACCTGTCCAGGGTGTCCCCTGCCTTCACCCTAAGTCAGCTGGGATAGACTCCAGCCCCCCGTGACCCTAGTGAGGATTAAGCGGTGTATAGATAATGGATGGATGGATTAAGTGACAGTTGTGATTAGTTCAGTGGTGTTTTTATAAAATAACTTTCACCTGTAGGATTATGACATTATTTAAATTGCTGTCTGCCTTTCATTCATTTCTAAAAAAAAAAAAAAAAGAGAGAGAGATCTGAGCATGCCCGTAACGTAAAGACTGAAGTGGTGTCTCTCTGTGTAGGTACAGCTCTACTGTACTGTCTCAGCACATTCTGTATGATCTAATACAGCATTATGCAAAAGACTTTGAGACCGCCTATAATAAAATCTGAAATATGCACCCCCTTGTTTCCCTGCCAATTATCCCACATCATTATTAGTGTTCTTTTTTTTTTTTTTCTTTATTGTGCTTTCAGTCTGTTGGGAAAGAGTGCTGCATTTCTTGGGCTTTGGGCATCTAATGAGGCCTATTAGCGAGTTGTCCGTATCGTATGGTGCTGCCCACCATCATGCCCTCTCTGATATTTTCCTGCTAAGCAGCAGATCACCTTACCGCCTCCTCAAGCACCAGGGCACATACAATGACTGAATAGTTTCTCTTTTTAATCAAGAGAAAAGTTTGTGTCAATAATACCGTGCAGTGGTAATACGTAATTACCCTCCTGTCTGCAATGAGAACCCGGCCTGGCATAGCTATGATTTGAATTACAATTTCCTGTGACCCCAGTAATTATAAATGCACTTACAAAACATTAACTTCAATTAGAGTTCTGCCAGCGTTTAAAATAAAGATACAGCTGGTGTTGCATTAACAATAAATGTGGATGTGCAGAAATCTGTGAAGCAATGTCATACGATCATACAGAAAAAACATCTGTACCCACCTGCGTGTTGTCTAGCGTTTTGTGAACTATTGCAAACACATCAGACTTGTGGTTTCGTCTGCAGAGCTGCAAAGCAACCACAACGGCAGGTTGTCGAGCACAGTGCACCAGACACATCAACAACTGAAAGGTCAGTGCTACTTATAGGTTTTCATTAGTGTATACATTTTTCATCACATACATTATACTTTCATTCCTAATATATTATTAATTAGCACAGAAGGGAGGCTGACGAAGTGAGACTGGCATGGCATAAAATAGCCTCCTCTCCACATTTTGATGCCCACTTGCACGACTGGCTGCTACTATTGATCAGATCATCTCCATTTGTAGATTCAAGCTACCCAGTTACAGCAGTTAGGTCGTCCTTTGCGTAGATTATTAACAGGAAGAGCCCTACATACAACAGATGTGCTACAGGAAGTTGTGAATTTTGCAAAACAAGCTGTTCCTTGGTTTCACTTCCCACTGAACTTTTGCAAAACACTGAAACTTTCTAATTGTATTTATGTCATTTTACCAAACACGCTCCATGTTTTAAAATGTCATGTTTTTAAAAGTCTACAGGAGGTCACTGCGAGAGGACAGCACACACAACTGAATGTGTCATTCTGCCTCTCAAAAACCTCAGTTCCATAGAGCTGCTGTCAGCTGCTTAAATGAAAACACTGAAATACTTGATTCCTGTCACTCACTGGTCAGCAGCTCAGTCACGTCCTAATAAGAGGCTCTCTGGCAGCGTCGAACAGACACGTCACTGAAAATATAAAAGCCTCGACTCGACTCAGAGGGATCTGCAACCTTTGTGATGAGGACTGCCTGGGAGATAACATTATGACAAATAATAGCAGAAAGTTCTCACCAAAGCACCGTCTTCCATGTTAAAAAAGAATTTCAGTATTACAATCAGATAAGACCAAATTTAATATATGCAAATTAGATTCCTTCTTCTCAAATAGCGTCTTAAAGTACTTCCCGTTATGCTTCATTTGTGCCAGCTGCCATTATTTGTCATTGTGTATGTTGTTTGTGTTCCATAGCAATTAAAATTCCAAAGTCATGTCTGATATTTATGCAACAAGAGGCGAAATGTCACCACTTCAGTCTGTATATATATAAACAATACATGCTGTATTTAATCACACGGTCAGTGTTTGTGGGAAACTGTTTTTAAGTGCAGCGTCGCTAATATTTCCCGTAAATGAGTCAGTCGCCCACAGTGAGACGGTTGTTGGCTACCTGATAAATGATTATTACCTTCAATTTGCAACATAACCCACCTCATAATTATCAATTATGTGTTATAATAACAAACACTAAGCAAATGAGAGTAAGGTAGATAACATAATTAAAGCGCTGACAACAAAGAAACAAAAAAAAGTAGTTCTTGAGATTATGTAGAAGCACTCTACATAAAGCTACAGCTACTGCAGACACATGACTGCTATATATGATGTTATGGCTATATGTCAGTGCTAAAAATAAGACAGACCTTTCTCTCTAGGCATTAAGCCATGCTCTGGAAGATGAGTCCACAGCGTAACAGTGCTTTTGAATAGACTTAAGTAACACATTAGCACACGTGTTAGGTTTTTAAATGCCCTTTAAAGCTACAAAATGAGGAATGTTGTTGCCAAAGTTATATTTATAAGCTCTCACAGCAGTTACACAAATTCCATTTTACGACTATACAAGAACAAATCAAAATATCCTGCATTGTAATTTGAAAATATACCTTTGTAAGAGCAGTGTGGGTCTGCAACATGTCAGCAACCAATGAAACTGTTGTTGACCTTTCCAGAATAAGCCATCATAACAGAAGCTCTATACTAAAAGAATCTGAGAGCATCTATTAGTCATTGTTATTGATACTTCTCGAAGAGATGTAGGAGCACAGAGCCAAAAAAAAAAGAAAAACTGCCCACCTAAATGCCGCAGAAAGAGAGCACTTCTCTTAAAATATCACACTGTCTCACAGGGGCTGCCCACTGTGTATTTGGTTTATTACAACAAAGAGAGCATAGCTCATGGTATAGCCAAACCCAGCCAGCCATTAGGGCAAATTGTAGCCTGCTTGTGTAAACTCTGTCAAGAATGTGACACCATACTGCAAGTCTACACTACATCGAACTCTACTGTAATTCATATATGAGACGGCATAATACATTCAAAAAGCACAGTGGGGAGTGAGATATTTCAAGCTTACTTTTTCCACTCCAAAACAACCATATTTCAAAGTTTGCATATTACATTTTGATTTATAACAAAGCCATCACAGCTTCAAACACGTTAATATACTGTACCAACACACTGTATTTTGCATGCCAATTCATCTGAGAAGTTTTATCAGCCCTTTATTAAACCTTTCCACACAAACACCTCCACTGAAAACATGTTTATTCCACTTCCGTTTTCTAGAATAAAAAAAGACTATACACCAATTTGAGGCTTTACAAATAGTATTACATTTTATTAATATATTTTCATAAAACAAGTTTAAGACTGTATCAAAAACTCAGTAAAAACATTAGATTTTTAACCATTTTTTCTTATGGTGATATCAGATATGAAATGTACATAATTCACATATTGTCGTGGTTTCTTTGTTCCCCATCATATTGAGATAATGCTTTATTTTTTTGTGATGGGCAAGTAAACGTTCTTTTATACCCTCACAAACTATAAAGTTGTTTTTTTTTTTCATTTTTTTATGATTGTGATCATAAATCTAGACATACAATTAAAAAATAAAATCATTTTCCACTCTGGCCCTCCCTTTCCCAACTAGGTTTACTGATAAAACACTAACATTATGGAGTTGTTTAATTTCACAGGCACACAATTATGTACATCCCCTTGTCCCCATGCCTCATCTGAACTGACAACAGGCAGTGCACTTAACATAACAGTGCAACACCTACAGGCAGAGCAGTGATAATACAGTACTCTAAGCCCACCCACCCCTCACACCAATAAAACCAACTGAATATAAGACAGTGGATCCATCTCATTGGCTAAGTCGCCAATTCTCACCCTGCTGTGAATCACAGCATTCCAATGGCCCCTTCGTCATCGTTGTAGCAACCCCACAAGGTTTGCTTTGTGACCACAGACATCACCTTGGCAACAGCAAAACCATCTCACAGGCAGGTTCAGTGGCACACATTAACAAAATAAAATAAAATAAAAAAATCATCATTTGTTTTGTAACTTAATTAGGCTACATCTACAACAGGCGTGATCAGTGTAATGTGATCAAGTACCAGAGGAATCTCTCTCATGTGGTGAGACCAAGGATACAAAATAATTGTTTTCTCTCCTTATTGGACTACCGCTTAATGCTTTCAATTCTGCGCAAGACACATAGTGCAAGGTTTAACAAGAATTTGCATAAGTGCAAGGTTTGCATGTTATTGTCGAGAGGGAGCAAAGCATAGACGAGAACAGAGAAAGGTCAATGTCTAAGAAACAAACTGATTTTTATGTAAATAAAATGTTTCATGCTTTCAGTTTAGTGTTTTGTATTTCATTCCCCTCTAGAAATAACAGGTGCAAAATCTTAGTAAACCTAGCCGAAGGACAGATAAGAGTGATATAGAACTCATAAAGATTAACATTGTGAGGGAGAGCCTCAAGTCTGTTGTCATGGTGACATCTGCTCAAAGGCCCTGTGGGCTTCAGTCTTTCCTGATTCTTTATTATTTTCTATACAATAGAAATAGTACATCATTGAAGATAAAATTGACTCCTCTTGGCAAAAACAGACAAAAAAGAATATGCAAGAAGTCAAAAGCAGATCTGAAGGACAAAAAAAAAAAAAAAAGGAGTGCTGGAATTACAAACTGTTCTCCATCCATTTGCCCTGTGCCAGTCGTAGAATTGTACAATACAGTGTCTTATCCATGATGGTCAAATATATGGGTATGGTTGCCTGCTCCTCTACAAAGTCAAAGCCATTTCATTGAACACATGTAAAATTACTCCTGTAGTAGTTTTCGACAAGCATCCCTACATTGCACCTGCTTTCCAAACTGAAAGCTCCAGTGTGCGTTAGGGAGGCACATAGGGAGGTGGTGACCTGTAAGAGGTCATGTTCTTGGGGCGAGAGCCTTTGCCCTCAATGGGAACAGTAAATGGTGGTGGAGGCTGGTAAGGCGGAGCATTAGGATCATCATCTTGATAAACCGAATACTCCTCCAGTAGATCCTGGTTAAGCAGGGTACTGTGAGGACCAGCCATGTTCGGGTACTCTGGAGGAGGAAGTGGGGGCTTTTCCTCCTGAAGGATAAGAGGGATGCTGGAGGATGGGGGTGACTTGGAATCATCTAATTCATCTGCAAAAATTATAGGTACTCCCTTCTTGATGAAAGTGGCCTGCTCCTCTATTGTCATCTTCCCTTTGCGTTTCTTGCGGTAGCAGACCATAGCAATGATCCCAGCTATGAGCAGCAGGGCTGCTACCACGACAGCAGGAATGACCGTGTGCAGGTAAACGTCATCACTGCTCCTTCGACCTGTTCCAGGTGACGGTGTAGCTGTAGGAAGAACAGGCATGGACACCTCTCCTGGTGGGATAAACGTGTAGCTCTGGCATTTGTTGGTACCACGAATTGAGATGTTGAAAGGTTTGAATTCAGGCTCCATGGCTTTGATGAAGGCCAGTTTAGGTGTCCCTTGGGGATCAGAGATCCTGTTGCTAAGAATTGTGATCTGGTCCTTTGGACAAGGGCTCTGCTGTAGACTGTTATTGGTCCATTCCACAACAATGGAGCCCTTAGTGATGCTCCTTAGGGTCACTGTGCTGCTGTTCCGATCACCAAGGGCGTAAGCCAGCTTTTTAGTCAAAAGAATCTTCTTATGGACATCATTGCTTAAAGTTTTGGGGTCACCATGAAAACGAGCAGCAAACACAGCTGATGGCTTATCATTAGTGGACCAACGGTTGACTCGTACCTCGAAAGCATCCATGATGCTCTTTCCACCCTTATCGGTAGCCAACATGAAGTACTCATGATTCCCCTCATGCTGTTCCTCTGGAAGGCCGTACAAGAGCTGAATAGTGCTGTTGAACTGGATCCACGATGTTTCACTCACTGCTTCTTTGGGGGTTTTCTTTAAAGTCAAGCGCAGCTTGTCAGTTGTACCGTCCTCTCGGTCATAGAACGCATCAGACGCAATCTTAACCTCAAAGTATGTACCAACCCATGCGGTCACCTGATCAATGGGGTTGCGGATCTCTGGGTTCTGATTTAAGTCTGGAGCCAAAGAAAGAGGAGTTGTGCGCCTGGGTGGTTTAGCAGTGGTGGACTTCGGTTCTCGGGGAGATGGAGTAGAGGTTTTGGGTTTCCTGGGTTTCTTTGTGGCAGGGGTTTTGGGTTTTTTGGTGGTGCTTGGAGGCGTTGGCAAAGCAGTGGCCTCCACAAATGTAGGCCGAGTCATTGTAGGCTGAATAGGGATGGTGCTTGTAGTTCCTAGAACTTTGGTGGGCTGAGGAGGTCCATAAACAGGTGTGTGGGCTATCTGATCTCTGACCCTCATTGTTGGCTTCACTGGAAGAGGTAAAGGGCCTCGGACAGGGGGAGCAGAGATGTCTGTTGCTGGGGCAATAGAGGGTGAAGTTGGGGTGGGAATCACGCGTGAATAGGGCTCTTGGTGGATAGTTGGAGGAAGCAGGGAGGGCACGGGAGTAGGAGTGTTGTACAACTGCCGCCTGACCCGTTTCACTCCATGGGGCTTTTTGTTGACAATGTGCCAGCCAACAACTGGGTATCCCAGTCTGGCTGACATGGTCCCATCCTTTGCTGAGGATTGAACACTACTAATGTCAGGGATGCTGCCCTGGTCAAGGGCACATCCAACTTTCCATGACAGCAGGGCCCCATTCTCTACCACCTTCTTAGCATTTCCTGGTCCAGCCATGAAAGCAGACATGTCAAATAAGCGGTTGTTGACAACAGGAACTACCCTCATGTGCTCCAGGGGCACATGTGAGAATTTTCCCATAATGCCCAGTAAATTCACCCTCTGTTCAGCAACCATCTTTGTCAAGTCAGCATCCAAAATGACAGTGAGGACAGTGACAGGCTCCTCAGAGCCACAGGTGAAAGGCTGCAGGCCACTGATATCAGACTGGAGAGTGAGCAGGGCTGGCTCAGTGTCTGCCCGTTCTTCTGGGTATACTTCAATCGAGAAGACTGTACTGGGGAACACTTGGCTGCCAGTCTTCTCAATTATCTCCTCGCCTGACACCAAGATATGATACACACCTTTATCTTGCTCCAGAGCCAAACCTTTTAAAACGCAGCTTTCTTTGTCCCAGTATAGCCAAGAGGGTAAAGTCTCCTTTCCCATCTCAGTAAGCTACAGGAGGGAAACAGAAACCATTAGTGTTTTATACTACAGGAATAATTATGAGATAAAAGTTAAGTACAAAAATCCAAAAAGTCATTACCAGCTCTCATTAAGTGATTGATCCAAATCAAAAGTAGTTACAAATGACACAAATGACTAAGAAAAGCCACTAGGACCTCGGTGATGCCTAAAAATTAATTAGTTAGTCTGAGTAGCAGCTTAAATTATATTCTATAAATCACACAAACGCCTTTCTGATGTAGTAACGAGGAGAAAATTGGTTTTATTTGCAAAAAACAGTGAATCAACTATCATACATATAACCCTGTTTTCAGTTGTTTTATATGGAGCAAGCTGCCAGTGAAACGGGATCAACATAAACTACACTGAATTAAAACTAATGCAAAACTGAACCATCCTGGGTAAAAGCAGAAATGCTTTCACTAACCCCCAACCCTCACTCCCTCTATTCCATTCAGTTGATCAAATCTTGCCAAATATGAACAGGAAGCAGAGTGTGCTTCTATTCATAATAACAACTGTGTGAGTCATCACTCATCATTTTGAGTTATTACTGTATGACAGGATATCATTCTGCATCACCAATTGAGCCAATAATAATCCCATCTCATTCATAAGTCTGACTGGTACAAATTGTAACACAGTCAGCTTCAATCAGCAGTGATACAGTGATCAAAACTGTGGTCACAAACACTATATATTATGTATTTCTAAAGTGACAGAACAAAATTCTTTGGGCCAAGTGGCTATTGTAGTTCACTGAAGACGGAACAATATAACATGTAGCAATGCTTTTGTATTACACACATCTTCAGTGACACTTCATCTTCAAGATTTCACTGCAGTTATGTTTACCTATACTTTTATTATAGACCAAGATCAAAACACAATACTTTGCAATATAAATTGTAAACATAAAAAGGTGAGGTTCATAAAGTTCAGCTTTCAGATTTTTGGTCCACAACAACATCCAGATTAAGAAGTTTTTTTTTTTTTCCTTTTTAAAAATCACACAGTAATGAAAATATCCAAGGTGTGGTCATCTCAACAAGAAAAGAAACCTTCCAAGTAAAAAGAAGAATTGCTAAATGCTTACATGATAAATTCAATAGGATATATACTCCGAGTCATTTCCATCAGTAAAACAATAAAGACAAACTCATTTTATGATATGAGAGATTAGAATAGATGTCACATAACATCAAGACTACATTTATTTTATTGTTTTCGTTATGTCAAATCTTCCGTGTACTTACATGGACACTGCAGCCTGCATGGGTGGGTCCTGGTGGAACTTTCAACTGAAACACCTGGCCCACGATTGCTGAGGAGTCAGGGATGCCGGTGTGTACGCCCCCATTCTTTGCAGAGAAATCTGGGACAGCTGTAGGCGGCCCTTCACCAACTGAAGATGCTGCAGCCTGGAGCTCTGAGAGAACAGAGGACTGCATGGAAGCCTCTAGTTCCACAGATATCATCTCCACCACTGTCCCTTGCTGTTCTGGCACAGTGCCCTGGGCCAGGGTCACCAGAAGCCCCATTACCAGAGGGATAGTCCTGCACGAAAGAAGCCTGCTCCTCGCAGCATCCCCACAGCTCATGTCTCTCCGTTTATAGTGCATAGCAAAAGGCCTTTGGGCTGCCCAACAGATGTCTATGAACAACTGAAGAGGCCACATGCACTGAAGTCAGTCTGATAATATGCTTGTGGGTCAGATTCCCTAGTGATTGGCTATGCTCACAAATGCAGCGATTTCTGTGTGTCGTCCTCTGTGATCCATGAAGAGATCTCTGGCAGTCTTTTAGACAGCCATGTCAGCCCGCTAAATGAGAAAGCAAAAAGAGCAAACATGAGTGTGACAAAGCGGCAAACATACATCAAAACACCAGTGCAAATATACAAGCAGCATTACCGCTTACATGGTATTTGCTGCAGATACCCAGTTGCCTTCTGTGATTTCAACACACACGTACAACACCACAAACATAGTTTACCCATTACATGCTAAAACTGTATTATGCATATATTTCAGTTTAAAAGGAGTTTATGTTGGGCACCTTCCTACAAACAAAAAAATCACTCCTACATTAATTATATAGTGTGTAATTTTTACTGTTATTTACCACTTTATTTATTGATATGTCCATTCTAAGGTTACTCATTTATTTATTCATTCATATGTCATTTGACACCAATGAAAGTGCCGGCAGTATCATGTTTAACAAGTCATTTTCAATGTTTCACTGTATTTTCTTGACAAGGCCAATGCTCAGCAATCAACACAATAAAGTCGAGATGATTCCCTTTGTCTGCTGTCCTCAAAGTTTTAAAAAAAAGTCAACCAAAAATTTGTATATAATGACATCACTCATAAAATACATGGTGCAACTGCACAATTAACACACACAAATTAATGCAGTACACATCTGAAAATCAATCAATTCACTTTTCTAACATCCCCACAATGTAATTCACCTCATTTCATACATATTCAAATAGCAGGCGGGCAACACTAAACCTGTCAGTGATGACACAAATTGATCATTACTTTTAAGTTATACAAATCATTGTTTTGATACATTTTCTGACTTTATGGCTCACTACTGAGTAAACCATTGAGCAGTAAAACAGCATACAGGGAGTAGTGGATGATTTCAGACAGTATTTGTCTTTCCACTACAATTTGAAACTAAGGTATTATTTGGAAAGGACAAAATCAATGCTAACTACAGAATGGTAAAGTGCTTCTATTTAAATGAAATAAAACCTAATATTAGGGTTATTTGTGTAAACAGTACAAAATACATTTTCAAATTTTCTATTCTGAAGACACTTTTACTTTAACCATGGTTTGAAAAGAAAAAGAAAAAAAAAAAAAAAACACTGATCGCCTACTGATCCTTGCTTCTCTGTCATGGCATTTTGAGTAATAGCAATTCTCAGGAGATGCATCAGAGTCAAAGGTTGTTTTTCTTGGTTGTAAGTTTTAATTAGGTGCCCTGGGGGTTGGTATTAGAGTCTCCATTGTGCTGACCTAGCCAACCCCAATCCTGTAGCACTCAAACGGGCAGAGGAGGGTCAGCCATTTGCCTGGAATCCTAATGCCTGACTGGCACAAAACTGTGACGTCAAGTGATAGACTCCAAAATATTGCCGCTTTAAACTCCAAAATATACATTCACGAGCCAAACATTTGGTTCATTCCATGCCATGAAATCCAATTTACACACAAACAGTCCTTATAAGAATGTTTTATGGCATTTCAATTAACGCGTATAAGAGTGGATCTCACTGGAACCAACACAAATCATTCACAAAATATACGTGTATTTACTTTACATAGGTGGGAAGAGAGGCTCAGTTTAATTCGGGAATAAGCCATTACATTTAGCGAACATAATGAGAGGTAGTCATTAACGAAATCAACCATGCACGAAACTGCATGGTCTACCAGTAAACTGTATGCTTCCAAATGCAATACCCAATAAATCAAAGCTGCAGATTAGTTTAGTTCGCACTCACTTACTCGCTCTGTCTCTTAGCCATTTAACATCACTCAGACAATCAATTACATAGATTTTGTTTAAACCTGAACAACATTAGGAGAAATGACCATTCCAATTCCAGTATTAACACTATTACTGCTGCTCTGACATCCAAACATCTGGTTTATCTCGAGTCTAATGGGAAATTGCATCAAGCATCTGAAAAATCAGTAGCATTTTTATTCACTTTTGGTTCCTACAGTGTGAACTTAAAACCTATTAGCAAGGCTTGTTGGAAATGTGTGTATGTTAACAGGGATTATTTAAACTGGACTGGATTCTAACTGTTGAAAGACTTTCAATAGAAAAGATTGTTGCAGGTGGGAGTGATCAGAACATCTATGGAACTAAAACGGTTTATCCTGCAGAATATATGCAAACCTTTATCCAGTAGCTCAAATTGGTGTTCAATTATTTTTATTTTTTTTTTAAAGAAGAAAAAAAAGGAAAGAAAAGATTAAGACTTATTAAAACATCCCTTAACTTGCACCTTCGTCTGGGGTTTTAACAACCTTTATTTGTAATAATAAAGCATTTGTGCTCAGATCACGTTGCAAAAGACAAGAATAAGTTAAATAAATTTTTGAATGTCACTCAAAACGTTGGCCTGCGAGGCTTGAATCTTATGAAGTTGACAAAACAGTGCTTGAACAAAATGTGCGTCGCCTTTATAATTCAAGTTGTGCTGACACATATTGAATGTTTAGTCACTTAATTCTTATTTATAGCAAAGATAACCCAGTCTTTAGAAAAGCCAGCAAAAAGCAATTTTTTCGCATTGCTGTGAATTGTGTAGCTTAAATCAGCTGTGACATGTCAATATTCAGTCTTCTGTTAAGCTGTCAAAAAAATCTTACCACAAACGGCTACTTCTGCCACTTCCAAGTATAGTCCTCCTCCTTCACTCCCTCATATAATAACTGCACATTATCCAGACCTCATCATATAATTGTAAGACGTCAGTATCTCTATAGTAGTTCAGCTCAGCCAAGGCTATTGAGACAGGCCAACCCACTGTTTCTCTTTTAAAAATGATTCATCACTGCATATAAACCTACATACTAAAGGCAGCTACAGTTGGTTTCTGGAGTTTGCTGAGAAAATCTGTTGCGTCAGAAGAACATGTACTGGTAGTGACTAACAAAACATGTGGGCTAATGTGTGCAAGACAAAAACTATACTGTGTAATCTCTGTATTCCACTTCTATGATAAATCACAATGATTAATATCTACTGCAGAAATAGTATGTAGTGTTTCTGGCCCAGTAGTGGACTGTTATGACTAGAAAGCCTGCTGGGACAACTATAACATAATCAGTTCAAATCCACAGGGCTCCTGTACCCTCTGCCATCATGCATGTAGTTCAAAATGCCAGAAAGACATATTAGAGAAAGAACATCTCAGACACAAGATATACAAGGGGAAAAAAGTCACTCTGAAACATTAGACGCAATGGATATGCGTCTGCCTAATTTGACATTTGCCACCTACTCACAAATAAACAGAGTGCGCAGAGACACATCTCACCTAACCCATTAACAAGGTTGACACATGCACCTTATCTGGGATTTTTATCTACTGAGTCAGTGCTGTGGGATTTATACTCCATATCTTCCTCCCCCAGCCCTCGTCTGACTCTTGGACCAAAAAAAGAAAACAAAACATGAAGCGCTCTCCTTAAGACACATGTTCATGCAAGAATACTCAATGGCTGCATCTTCAATAGCGTACAACACGTAAGCCGAGTGTAAAGATGCAAAATATGTTTTTGGATTCGTGTATCAGTTTGTGTTTAAATGTAAAACACAAAAATTAACATGAAAATAGGTTTTTACCCATAAGCTTAATTTAATTCAGAATGAACACTACACCTCACCCCAGGCTGTTGCCACACACAAGAAGAAGAAGAAAAAAAAAGCAACATCTGAGCATCAAAGTAAGCTCTTCACAATGTGGCCTAGATTTTATCACGTTCTCATTTCTCAGTGTGTGTGTAATTCAAAATTCAAGTCAAACAACGTCTCATTAAGAAATATGAAGCATTTTAATATGTTGATTTGCAGTGTTCTAACATGCTGCTTCAATGGAGAACAAAACTAAATTAAGATGAAACATGTGCATAATGGGATGTGGTTAAGATGAGTAAACCGTAACAGTAATGAGGATGTGTCATTTGAGGAAAAGCCCGACAATCAAAACATGGCTTTAACAAAAGAGAGCAGATGAAGCCATGTTGTCTGTTGTTGAGAGGATTGTCCTTAAAACCCTAGGGCATAAGCTTTAAAAGAAAATACTTTACATGTTCTTTAGCACAAGCATACAAAGCCTATTTCTTGAAAAATAGAACCTGCCATGATGACTTTTCACATTGCTCATAGAAGGGATAATTGTGCAACATACTTATCACCACAATAACTTCTTTGCAACAGCATCATGACATGTGGAGGAGTTAGGAATACAATTTATTCATTTTACCGCTGCATACATGCTAAACTTTCATCAAAGTCTAACTGTTTCTGTCATAAGACCTCTTTATGTATGGTAAACAGTGCGATGACACAAGCTTGAGTGTGGGTGATTTCTTCCCATTTCACACCGAGCCTGTGCTACCGGGGGGATGAAACCGTTTTACAACCATGGTATCCATGCAGTCTGCAGTTCAACAGTAGTTAAAACTTGAAAAACATCAAAAATAATTAGGGCTCCGATGCACAGTGGCACTCAGGGCCAATTGAATTGACATACCACATCCAGCAGCCTCTAGATAGTGCATGAGCTGAATAACAAACATATCCACAAGACAAGCTTGCTTTGCAGTTGGATGTTTCCCTTGTGTTGCCCTCCACTCTGTTCAACAAAGTAATGAAATATGCAGAGTGAAAACACTAAATCGGCCTTGGCTGAGTGAAAGTCTAACCTGGCATGGTGACCTGAGAGCAACTCGTTTAACGCTACAGGAAAACTACTGTATGCTGTCAAAACACTGTGCTGGCAGCCGACAAATCATTTTGTGTGTTTTTTATGAATTCAGGGCTCTCTCAAGAGCGAAGCAAGAGTAAAGTTTCAAGTGTAAAACAATCACAGCCCCGAGTAAATATCTTTTCATCTGAAAATTACCCAGTTTCCCTGTGATCGGTTGATTTTCCTACAACTGCTTCTGACTGCGAGGTTACCAGGCACAAACGTTTCAACACGTTACATGACAAAACAAGGTCGGAGCAAACCCACTGGGCCACTGTCACGTTAAAATGTGCTGGAATATTCAATCCATTCAGCGTTAATAGTAAATCAGACTAAACCGTCCCTTCTCAATGTAACACCAGCAACCACACAGATCCTGTGGCCGATGACAACTGCAGTTTTGTGTTTAAATAAAAACCCCGCATTTGCCATCTTGATCAAATGGTATGGTAAGTATTAGCAGGAAGATGTGTCCCAGTAGCCAGTTACTATCTCACCGCTAGCTTTAGCTAACTAACTAAACGTTAGCTGCCGGGCCCGTTTCAGCTGCCCCGTTTCTGCTGGACTCAGTAGACGAGGCCTTTGTAAATGACAACGCCGCCTACGACGTTCAACCTTGATAAATCATTTAGCAGCCTACACTAGGTAAACTCCATCTTAATTGGAATATTACTCCCCAAAACTGCGCAAAAAAACAAAAACGGCAAATGCAGCAACTGGCTGCGCTTAGTGCTATCCTGCATCCATCTATCGCTAACGCAGAGGTGCACCTGTTTTATTCTAGGCGGAAACGAGCAGCGAGCTGCTGCTGCTGCTGCTGCTGAGGCATCCAGCACACAAATGCCTAGCTTTCACAAAATAACACAGCTAACCTTATCCCAGTCGGGCTGCACTAATGATGCCGTTACCGACAAAAAAAGAAAAAAGAAAAAACTTGCTGCACGGCAATCGCCTCCTTAACGTGAATCAGCTCACTTTCTAACACCAAAGTCGAATGAGGAGCAGTGATAGCCACCGATGGGGGGGCTAACTAACAAGCTAGCGCCAAGAGAGTGAGCTGGTGACAAATATAGCTCCTTTACCTGTCCTGACAGCGAACGGAGAGTCCGTGCTTACTCTGTTAACGAGTCCGGTTAGCAGACATGACGGGGGTGGCATTTTTAATGGCGCTTTTCCCGAAAGAGCGACACAACCCAAAATTCAAACTGACCTTGTTAGCGAGCTAACGTTAGCTAACTCGCGCCGTAACGTCTCTTCTTCCAGCCGGAGAGCGCCGCGGAGACTTCCCAAATGCCATTAAACATGCGCTTATCCCTCGGCGGCGCGGCGTGTGGCGAGCGGGACACCTGAGAACACGGACAAGGGGACGGATATCGCTCCGGTTCGGCCAGTGTACGGATAGTTCACAGCTCTGTGTTATAATTATGTCGGCGGCTACCCCTCCCTGGCTGCCTCGCTCTGTCCTCCTCGCACACAGGTCTACAGGTTGAGGCCGATCGTGTGTACCAGCGTGACTCCGCCTCCCTTTTATTTGGAGACATGCAGGTGAATACATAAAACGAAAATTAGGTGTTTAGATGCGGCGCGCCGACAGTTAGTTGGAGTTACACAGCAACATGCTTAGTGATGGTGAACACGCATCACAGCACGTTTAATATTCCAACCTTGAGTGAGGCAGTTATTTAGTCTTGAACTGACTGATATGAAGACAAGTCAAAGGCTGGAGGACCTTTTGTGTTTGTTAAAAACTACTCCCAGAACTAGTTTTCTTGTAAAGTTTCCAGTACTGTAAATTTACACTGCATTTAATAATAGCATGTGGCCACTGAGGGTTCATATTTAATTCATTCAAATCAATGGAGTATTTAATTACACGTTTTGGCTGTGAAAATGCAATATATATATATTTAAATGCCAATTCTATTTCACATTTTGACCGAAAGAAAGCTGCCATGGCTGTGTTTGCTTTGTGATGAACACAGTGTTGGTTCAGATTTCATGCATTGTTAAGGATACACCACAATAAACAGGACAGCACTCAGTAATAGTATCTTTGCTTCCTCCTCTTTTGACTTTGCAAAGCAGCTTTTAGCCAACAGATTTGGCCAGAACCCTAATGACTTCATCTCCAGCCGTGCATGCATATTATCCATGTTTGCATATTTCTAATACGCATTACAGGAAATGTAAATGAAATCATTAAGTTGTTGGTTTTTTTTTTTAAGGCCTGCAATTCAAAGCCTCGCCTTCAAATTCCTCACTTATCACATTTAACGATTTAAAGCTGCTAGATGTTTCCCAAGCACCTGTCTTCCTCAAAGGATGTTTTAATAAAAAACCCGCTGCATCTGATTTAGAAGTCGCTCTTCTTTAATTGAGCCCTTCATCACAAGTGCAGCTGACTTAACAGAGAATGAGCATACTTTGATGTGAACAGAATAAAATGATGCAGGACGGTATGCAACAAAGGGAATTAAACAAAGCACATTCAGTTTAGAAGGCATAAATGGCCGAAAGCTACCCTGACCTCACCGTCTTCTTTGCAGCACAAACTTGGACAATCAGTGGGTATTTCTCTGCAGAACTTGTGTCTTTGATGATGATTTGAAAACACCAAATACAGATTTGCACTTTTGTCGTGTTGTGGATGCACCCTTATTACGTACAACCCCGCAGTGATCTTCCTCATACTTCTGTCTCTGCTTCGTAACACCTTCCACGCAGTTCACTGTAACAGACTGGCAAGACTGCTGCTTGTTTTCTAAAGCAGAAACTCCAGTCAGACGAGTTGAGGATCACTCATGGATTAAAGGTTATATTTGCTCAAACGAAGGCTGCCGAAATGATTAACAACTCAAGTGGCTGACTTTCTGTTTGTGCAGGTAAAAAAAAAAAACGTTATCAGTATTTGCATGGTCTTATCATCAAAACACCTCTGCATCCACCTCCCAAAAAAACTGATTGGCAAATTGAGAGGAGGGGGTGTCAATGCAGATGTACTATGGATTTACCATGTGTCATGGGTGAAAATCAAATATCAGAGGAAACTAACCGCTGGACGGGGGATAATGTGCGGCTGTATTGACGAGGTGTGTACTGCAGCAATGTGCATTTGCATCAGTGCATTCGTCCTCAGATACACACTTGACTGCTGAGTGAAGGCAACTGTGATATTAGTCACAAGATGCAAGCATGTGATTGTTTATGGGTTCAAATGTTCAAGGGTGAAGTGGGATTTTTTTTTGTAGTTAAAGCATACTTAATCAACCTTCAGTCCATGTGCTGATATATAAAACCCTTCTGCAAAAAAAAAGTGGAATTAAATTAAATACCTCAGTTAAGCCCACATAGAAAATCATCATTATTGGTTCATGAAGCTGCCATTAGAGCCACTTCCTGCTCTCTGCCATTGCATAAGATTCCCTGAGATCCCTTTACTTCCCCTTGACAACTTCCTACCTTCCCCTTTAGAGGTGGAACTGTTATGTGCAAAAGAAGGTGACGTTTCTTTGTGGAGATTTTTTTTTTTCAGCCTGTACGAATGACTGGTTACATTAGCCCGCATTATTGTGGTTTTAAATAGGGCATGAGCCCTATTGGGAAAAATACTTGAAAGAGGGGAGGGAACGTTTAAAGAAAAAGGAACATCTCCCAGACTGACAGCCAGTGTTGAAGAAGACGCAAGCAGCACAGTAAAAAAAAAAAAAAAAAAATCTTAAAATGAAACAACAATCACAGATGTCATTATACTGCCAAATAAAACTGCCAAATAAAACAGTGGAAAGGGGGCATTCTTATCGCTCGCTATGCCAGCAAAATGACTGAATGCTTTTTACTGCACTGAAGATATTTGCGTGAAATATGTGTTGCCATTTACATGATGTCGTCATCATACATAATCAAACAATAAACTGTGCAAACATCTTGGAGCCAAAATTGACTTGATGTTGATGGAAACAAAGAAAGGGCCTTCATATACTAATAAAACCCTTGGCAGGCATGAGTAGGATTTTAAGACAGAGAAACTGAGGCTGTCTGTAATAGTTCACAGAGCTGTCAATCATCTGAATCCCTCTGACTCTTTGTTCACCCCTGCGAGGCAACAGTATGAAAAAAGGAGCACGGATGTTGTATCTGCATGTAGACTCCAGAGAATAGATTGGGTATTGAGTGTCCAGATTAATATTTTATCCAAGTGAATGTGCACCAGTGAAGAAATTCCTTGAGAATTGGCTTCCAAATGCGTTTTAAGAATTTCTCATCCTTTCGTTCCAAGGAACAATCTTTTTTTAAATCACGGTTTGCGTTTACACATTACATAAGACGTTCGGAGTAACAAGAATCTCTGTTCTAATCATGTTATACCTAATTGTTGCCAAATCAAATAAACGCACCATCTGCACAGACATAAAATGTAAATTGTATCAATGCCCGCTGAGAGGAATACATGCATTTACTAGCATGCTCTCTCATCCTGTTGTTTACGCTCAAGACAGATGAGGGATTTTCATCGCAAACACATCACCCAGTTCTCATTTTGCCACAGCGCACAAATGACAACAACACTTGCAGGTCTACTAGACCATGATAGCCCCACCACAGAGGGGCTTTCATGTGATTGCACATATCAGTCTGACTCTTGATGTGTGAGCACAGTGAAAGAGAGAGGATTAGGAATCAGCTGACTCCCCACATTTTCTTCCAAGTGACTTATTAGAAGGGTTATTCTGAGCGGTCTGCTGGACCGCTGAGGGGGTTGGCTGAGTAGTGAGACCCTCAATGGAGCCAATCTCTCTCACAATAGTAGATTACTTTAGACAACCCTTTTCGGCTTTACTCAATAACAAACGGAAGGACCCTTTCTCCTTTTTCTATATTGTGCTCACAGGTCTCTCTTTTGCCACTTACAGTTTTGGTCACAAGTCATAATTCAGAGCACCTGTAATAGTTTTCTGGCTCTCACATGACAAGGCACAGGGCTGTGGTCATTTTCAGGGCTATTTCTTTAAGGTCAGTATTGCTTTAGGAGCACATCATTTACCTGTTAGAAGTTTTGTTTTTGTGTCTGCTTTCTCCGTCACTTGTTATGTTGAGCCGATGACAGAACAGGAAAAAGAAGGATTTCCTTTTAGCCATGCGCCTCAACCAGTATACTGTTCCTGTGTGTGTGCCTTCCCCCTCGGTTAACTATTCCCGCTGCTCAGCACAAATAAGGTTTTTCAAGAGGCACCATCATCACTTGTGAATATTGACACTGAGACAGATTGTTAGCAAGCCACCGCTCTGTGAAAACATCCTCTTGATGTAAAAGAAATTGTCTTATTGAAAAGCAAATTGGGACCTGGAGTTTAAGCTTGTCATATTTACATGCATCTCAGCGTAAATTGATCCCATTGCAGTCTTGCTGAGGCAAGTTAGCTGATAATTCGCAAATTACACTGCCGAATTAATCCACCATCAGAGACCCCGAAGGCAATTACAGGGTATTGGACAGTTCTGTACGTTCAACCAGTGGCAGATCAGTCTACTCCATTACAGGGTAAACACGTAGCCTTTGAGAAGGCCTCGTGCCAAATGGAAGTCTGAGGAGAAGCCCCTAATGACCATTGTGACTGGGGTAATAGTTTTGTTATCAGAGACAAACAGGCCTAATGACTCTGAAACACATCAAGAGGACATCAGCAAATACAGAAATCATCAAACGGAATGGCCACAGAATGACCCCAATAAAGAGCAGTAATCAAATCCGAATTCTGTGAGTGAACATTCTCTCAATGGCCACTAAACGTGAACTGCAACTTTAGCAGTTACCTGAAATACCCTTTGCACAGTCCTGCAGTGCAGTAACACAATTACACAGTTCTAAACACGAGGCCCAATTAACCTTTTGCACATTACAATTATAATGGCATCGTCACCGACCAGTTCTCATCAAATCCTTATTTGCTGGTTTAATAACTAAAGTTGTGAGTCTAACAGCTATGTCCCTGGAAACATTTTACTTTAGTTTAGTTTACTGAAGTCTTATTTTTTAATCATGCAAATGACTGTCAATTGGCTGGTCAACCACTTCAGTTTAGACAGAAAAATCCCAACAACTACTGGGATGGATCACCATTAATTCTGGTACAAAGGACAAATCTTGATGGTTTACCGGTGGTCTCTTGTTTATTCCTCTAGTGCGACCTTTAGGTTGACATTTGCCATTCTGGATGAAATCTCTTAACAACTACCGGATGGATTAGCCTGAAACTTAGTCTCCTTTTTGATGTGTTGTAAGGATTTTCGTGATGGCTTTATTTTCCATCTCACACCACCATCAGACCAAAATTTTCATTTGTTCAGTATCTTGGTTTAGGACTAAATTCATGCCAAACTAATGACAATCCCATCAACAGTACTTGGTGTTTTGTGCAAATTAATAAATGTTCACATGCTACCACACAAAAACCAAGACAGCGAATGTGATATATAACACTGTATCTGCTTAACATCAGCAAGTCAGTATTGCTCACTGCACTGCTTTTTTCCAAATAGCCTACAGCCTCACAGAACTGCGAGCACGGCTGCAGAGTCTTAGTCTCGTTATTTCATATAGTCCTTCCAGGTAACCTTAGATGTCAGACTTACCTACAGTTTGAGGCCTATATATCTGGGAGAGCCCAATCCCTGTGAGAGTGACAAGCCCGTTCAGTGTAACCTGACTCCGTGTCCCCTCCTGTTACCTCTCTGGTCGAGATAATCATCACCTTTCCTGTGTTTTCCGTCCTCGGCAGGCTAAGAGATTTATTAACTAGCAAGAACATGTAAGGTCTCAGGAATGTGCTCCAGTTTTGTCCATTGGACCTGACGGTGACTGGCACTCACGCCTAACGTGGCAGGCAGCTCCGTCTCAGTAAGTCTACGTGGGCTGCCAAGTGTGTGGCGCAGCACTCCTGCTTAATATCTGTCTGGGGCCCTGGGCGTCGGAGGAGGGGGATGGAAATGGGGACAAAGCGAGGAGATCCAACACTGGGTCCCAGGTGTGCACTTAACGCTACCTATCAATTCCGGCCTGGGGTGAGAGAGACTACAAGCCAGATCAAATCATGAGTCAGAGCTGGAGGATGCATTTCAGCCTGCCTTATTGCCTGGCTAGTCACATGGTAATAGTTCAGACTGTGATGGAATGAGTCAACTGCTACGGGAATCACAGCCACACATCCGTTCAGGTGATATGTGGGGGGAGTGTGAAATGAAGCTAGACTCTGGGGCATCACCTCATAATCCCATGTTTCAGTTGTACACTTATATGCAACAGTTTGGGGGAAAAAAATGACATATTTTGTTGTTTTTTTGGTGAAAAGATGTAAATACAACCCCCTCAGCAAACACATGCTGAAGTAACATTTCTTGAAATGTCAATGCACTTTTACTTTCTGTTTTATGAACATAAAAAAAAAAAACAGACAAACATGGAAGTGAGCAGTAATTGTACCACAGAACCTTAAGGGAACTTCATCTCTCTGTTTTTGATTTATGATTATCACCCACTCCTCCATGCAAATCGCTTCATCAGGTATTTTTAGGCTGTCTTGCAGGCACAGCATGTTTAAGATCTGCCCACAGATTTTCTCTAACGATCAGCGCAGGTGACTGTGAGGGCTCGTTCCAGAAGCTTCGGCTGTTGTTGCCTGAAGTTCATTGCTCTGTTACAGAAGTCAGTCGTTTGTGCTCAGAATCAGTTGATTTTAAGTGAAATTCATTCTTTAAACCATTTGTGCAATGTTTCCTGTAGAAAACTGAATATTTTCAACCCCATGCTATCTTTTTTTTATATTTTCTTTGGTGATTTTGTCCAAAGAGCTCAATT